>NC_060148.1:5909212-6210068 GCF_021461385.2 Schistocerca piceifrons
AATGTGCGTTCACCGCGATGTCGCAAAACACGGATGCGACCATCAAGATGCTGTAAACAGAACCTGGATTCAACCGAAAAAATGACGTTTTGCCATTCGTGGACCCAGGTTCGTCGTCGAGTGCACCATCGCAGGCGCTCCTGTCTGTGATGCAGCGTCAAGGGTAACCGCAGCCACGGTCTCCGAGCTGATAGTCCGTGCTGCTGCAAACGTCGTCCAACTGTTCGTGCAGATGGTTGTCGTCTTGCAAAGGTCCCCATCTGTTGACTCAGGGATCGAGACGTGGCTGCACGATCCGTTACAGCCGTGCGGATAAGATGCCTGTCAACTCGACTGCTAGTGATACGAGGCCGTTGGCATCCAGCACGGCGTTCCGTATTACCCTCCTGAACCCACCGATTCCATATGCTGCTAACAGTCATTGGACCTCGAGCAACGCGAGGAGCAATGTCGCGATGCGATAAACCGCAATCGCGACAGGCTACAATCCGACCTTTAACAAAGTGGGAAACGTGATGGTATGCATTTCTCCTCCTTACACGAGGCATCACAACAACGTTTCACCATGCAATGCCGGTCAATTGCTGTTTGTGTATGAGAAATCGGTTGGAAACTTTCCTCGTGTCAGCAAGTTGTAGGTGTCGCCACCGGCACCAACCTTGTGTGAATGCTCTGAAAAGCTGATGATTTGGATATCACAGCATCTTCTTCCTGTCGGTTAAATTTCGCGTCTGTAGCACGTCATCTTCGTGATGTAGCAATTTTAATGGCCAGTAGTGTAGTTTGCGTGGGATTCAGATGAAACAGCGGAACAAAATATGGCGCCCGTGCACTTGTGTGTGTGTGTGTGTGTGTGTGTGTGTGTGTGTGTGAGAGAGAGAGAGAGAGAGAGAGAGAGAGAGAGAGAGAGAGAGAGAGAGGGAGAGAGAGAGAGAGAGAGAGAGGGAGAGAGAACAATAATAATTTTGCAGTGCACCCTCAGTAGTTTTCCAATTTCGTCCCTCAAAAGTTTTCATTGGAACTAAAGATACAAAAAAAGATGTAGCGTAAAATGACAGGGAAATATAGAAAGTCAAGAGGTTGAAGATGAAAAGGAAAATTAAGAAAAATTAAGAAATCCTCCAATCATGGTGCGACAAAAATTTTTTGAAAGGAATTTTTAATTTGAAATGTGGTACTCGCGCATGTGAGCCAGTCACGTCCGTCGACATCGTAGTCTTAGGATACGGACGTAGTTTTGTAAGTACGGAGGTGCGCGATGCGTTTCGGCTGACCGATGTTCGCGCCATCTTCAGGAATGGCGAACTGCCGGCAACGACGGTGCTGCGCCAGTTCGAGGAGGCGAAGCGCGCCAAGCTGTCGCAGTACTACAGCGAGCTGCAGCAACAACAGCAGCGCTTCCACAACCACAACCACAACCACAACCACCACAGCGCCGGCGACGGCAGGCACTCGGACGACGACGATGACGCGGCGTCGACGGCGCTCCGCCGGGACAACAGGCTCATCTCGGCCGCCAGGTATTCCCGCCTCACTGGGCGACCTCTCTCTTTCCTTTTTTATTGTAATTTATTGGCTTTTTATATCAAAAAACTAAAAACCCACCTCGATTGCGAAAAAAGCACCTAGTGTCAAGTGTTAACCCAGGTTTCGGCGTAGATAACTACACCTTCTTCAGAACAACAATAAAACCCACAAGTGCCTAAGAAGACCTTTGTCAATGATTAAAAGAACACCACAGCTGTAAATTTGTAAACGAAAAAGAAAAGGAAAACACAAACAGTACATATGTACAAAGTCAAAACCACTTCTTTTAGATAAGCTAAATCATTATGGTTTGAGGGGGCAGTTGACAAATGGTTTAATTCATACTTAACTAAAAGATTGCAGAAAGTTGAAATAAGTGCTTCATGTAATGTTAAAACAACAGCTGATTCCTCAAACTGGGGGTCCCACAGGGTTCGGTCTTACGTCCTTTACTGTCCTTGATATACATTAATGACTTACCATTCCACATTGATGAAGATGCAAAGTTAGTTCTTTTTGCTGATGATACAAGTATAGTAATAACATCCAAAAACCAAGAACTAATTGATGTAAATGATGTTTTTCACAAAATTATTAAGTGGTTCTCAGCAAACGGACTCTCTTTAAATTTTGATAAAACATAGTATATACAATTCCCTACAGTAAATGGTACAACTCAAGTAATAAATATACACTTTGAACAGAAGTATGTAGCTAAGGTACAATTTTCAAAATTTTTAGGTGTGTCCATTGATGAGAGGTTAAACTGGAAGCAACACATTGATGGTCTGCTGAAACGTCTGAGTTCAGCTACGTATGCTATTAGGGTTATTGCAAATTTTGGTGATAAGAATCTCAGTAAATTAGCTTACTATGCCTACTTTCATTCACTGCTTTCGTATGGCATCATATTCTGGGGTAATTCAGCGTTGATTACTCAAAAATGTGTAATCAGAATAATTGCTGGAGCCCACCCACGGTCATCCTGCAGACATCTATGTAAGGATCTGGGGATTCTCACAGTAACCTCACAGTTTATATATTCACTTATGAAATTTGTTGTTAATAATCCAACCCAGTTCAAAAGTAATAGCAGTGTGCATAGCTATAACACCAGGAGAAAGGATGATCTTCACTATGCAGTGTTAAATCTGACTTTGGCACACAGAAAGGAGTAAATTATGCTTGCCACAAAAGTCTTTGATCACCTACCAAACAGCATCAAAAGCCTGACAGATAGCCAACGAACATTTAAAAATAAATTGAAGGAATTTCTAGATGGCAACTCCTTCTACTCATTGGCTGAATTTTTAGATATAAATTTAGGGAAAAAAAACAACTTAAACATTAGTGTCATGCAATATTTTGGGTAATGTAATATCTTGTACAGACATCTTTTATTAACCTGACACATCATTACGAAGTGTCGTATTCGTGATCTATGGAACAAGTATTAATCTAATCTAATCTCTACTTAACTTAATAGTGTACGCTCCACCTCACACCGGCCTATGTTCGATGGGCCATGACCCGCCATAAATTGCAGCTACAAACGGTCGCTCACTTAAAAGCCCGACCTGCTATCTATGCGCATGTGCAAGACATGGGAAGTTACTTGAATGCGCATGCGCACACGAATACGAAAAAAGTTTATACATGGGTCTTGGCCAAATAGCACTTATATTCCCAACCGTGGATCAACGTATATCAAAAAATGCAATGGATAAAACAAGAGACGAGCTAAATAGGAGATGAAACCTAAAAATAACCTCACACTGTTGCTTATTCTTGTAAAGAAACTTATATATGAAGCTACCTATGACGATGTAGATGAAAATGAAATGGGAGATATGATACTGCGTGAAGAGTTTGACAGAGCACTGAAAGACCTGAGTCGAAACAAGGCCCTGGGAGTAGACAACATTCCATTAGAACTACTGACAGCCTTGGGAGAGCCAGTCCTGACAAGTCTCTACCATCTGGTGAGGAAGGTGTATGAGACAGGCGAAATACCCTCAGACTTCAAGAAGAATATAATAATTCCAATCCCAAAGAAAGCAGGTGTCGACAGAGTTGAAAATTACCGAACAATCAGTTTAATAAGTCACAGCTGCAAAATACTAACGCGAATTCTTTACAGACGAATGGAAAAGCTAGTAGAAGCCGACCTCGGGGAAGATCAGTTTGGATTCCGTAGAAATATTGGAACACGTGAGGCAATACTGACCCTACGACGTATCTTAGAAGCTAGATTAAGGAAAGGCAAACCTATGTTTCTAGCATTTGTAGACTTTAGAGAAAGCGTTTGACACTGTTGACTGGAATATTCGCTTTCAAATTCTGAAAGTGGCAGGGGTAAAATTTAGGGAGCGAAAGGCTATTTACAATTTGTACAGAAACCAGATGGCAGTTATAAGAGTCGAGGGACATGAAAGGGAAGCAGTGGTTGGGAAGGGAGTAAGACAGGGTTGTAGCCTCTCCCCGATGTTATTCAATCTGTATATTGAGCAAGCAGTAAAGGAAACAAAAGAAAAATTCGGAGTAGGTATTAAAATCCATGGAGAAGAAATAAAAACTTTGAGGTGCGCCGATGACATTGTAATTCTGTCAGAGACAGCAAAGGACTTGGAAGAGCAGTTGAACGGAATGGACAGTGTCTTGAAAGGAGCGTATAAGATGAACATCAACAAAAGCAAAACGAGGATAATGGAATGTAGTCAAATTAAATCGGGTGATGCTGAGGGCATTAGATTAGGAAATGAGACACTTCAAGTAGTAGATGAGTTTTGCTATTTTGGGAGGAAAATAACTGATGATGGTCGAAGTAGAGAGGATATAAAATGTATACTGGCAATGGCAAGGAAAGCGTTTCTGAAGAAGAGAAATTTGTTAACTTCGAGTATAGATTTAAGTGTCAGGAAGTCATTTCTGAAAGTATTTGTATGGAGTGTAGCCATGTATGGAAGTGAAACATGGACAATAAATAGTTTGGACAAGAAGAGAATAGAAGCTTTCGAAATGTGGTGCTACAGAAGAATGCTGAAGATTAGATGGGTAGATCACATAACTAATGAGAAAGTATTGAGTAGGATTGGGGAGAAGAGAAGCTTGTGGCACAACTTGACCAGTAGAAGGGATCGGTTGGTAGGACATGTTCTGAGGCATCAAGGGATCACCAATTGAGTACTGGAGGGCAAGGTGGAGGGTAAAAATCGTAGAGGGAGACCAAGAGATGAATACACTAAGCAGATTCAGAAGGATGTAGGTTGCAGTAGGTACTGGGAGATGAAGAAGTTTGCACAGGATAGAGTAGCATGGGGAGCTGCATCAAACCAGTCTCAGGACTGAAGACCACAACAACGACAACCCATGACAACAGGAGAAACTCTTAAAAATTATACCTAAAGCCAATAGTTAGCCTGGGGGGGGGGGGGGGGGGGGCGGCACAGGGGGGAAGTAATCTAAAGACGTCGTGGTAATAAAGATATAGGGATAAAACGTGAGGTGTTCAATGGGCTAAAATCACCTTCATCGTAAAAGGAAAATGAGGATAAAAAGAAAGAAGATGAACAGCTTGACAAACCGCGCTCGCCAATCAGCGCACGCATGTGATAACCCCCAGATCATTAGATTTGCAGGTGTGAAGAACAAAGTAAAGGCGCGAAAGCTTCAAAAAAATTTTTATTTGTTAGTAGGAGTTGGTCGTTAAGGATAATGTCTTTAACATGTTGCAGATGCTTAAAAAATCTGCATTTCCTCGAAAACATCCAGTTTTAAGCCCTTAACCTGGGCATGAAGTAACTCGATATTATCTGGGGAGCTCGGCGAATGAGCCTTTTGCACAAGGTGTTCCGCATAAGTAGAGTCCTTAGTAACGTCACCGCTTCTAGTAGGACTATGCTGTTTATACCTGAGATCCAGAGCTCGCCCCGTTTGCCCGTAGTAAAATTTTGGACAATCCCCGCATGTAATTTTGTATACTCCTGATTCGGAAAGTTTATCGCTCTTACTCTACAAGAAGTGAATTAAATTCCTGTGTAAACTATTATTAGTAGAATAGGCGACTCTGAGATTATGGGCGTACACCGTACTTCGCACGCACCGACTGGCGACGCTCTGCGCTGACTGAACCGAAGCGCGCGCAACCTCTTATCTTTCTCAAACGATTTTACAGAAACTACTCTCTGAAAATAAATGATTTTTGGCTTACTTGTAGCGTTATATGTCAGCTTCGTGCCCATCACCTCGCTAATGACCATTCTTATTGTGATGTACATACTTTAATAAGACACTACGCAAAACTCAAAAAGTTTGCAACGAAATTTAGGGGTCGCTATGATTTTGCGTTTTGTGCGTGTTACACCATATGTTGCTGCGTATGAACTTTAGCTAACATGCTGAATTTTTGTTTAGACTTGGGAGGAGATCTCTATCTGCCTCCGATCTCGAGGAAATGGATCCCATGTAGCGCGCTCACTTCCGATCTCACGCCAGCGAGAATGAAATACTCGCACCATCTCTCATGTTTCCTAAACCGCTCGAGACATCGAAACGAAAGTTTGGCGAATGATAGCACACAAGGAGGAGAGTGTTTTGCCAATTATTAAACACACGGAACTTTCTTATCTATGGCGATATATCACTACTTATACTTCTTTTTTTATTTATTTCACTCCAGTGACTAATTTTTTAAGAGTTATCGACAGCTAGCGAAACAAGAGCTTCCTAGTACGAAAATAAACATGAAATTTCTTCTTTTATGTTACTGCAAACCGATACTATGAGGTTTTTCGTAAGCTATTGAGCTCTGTAATTGTCAATTACTTGTTTAATGAGGCCCTACGTTTCGGAATTCTGTCTCAATAGCTGCTGTGAGATGAGTTTGGCAAATTACACTGTGACAAAGGAAGTACAATTAAACCAGTCACCAAGAGAAATGTGGCCTTTACTCATAAATGGTGATGCTTCTTCGAATGCGAAAAGGTTAACATCTCACACAAAAACAGATTGGCAATTCTGTTGGAATTTTGGTGGAATCCCCGTAACCCATCGTATTTTTAACACTGAGCGACGGGAAGGATTTTATTCCTTCTCTTGATCTGAGCAGTAATAAAATAATGACGAGCGTTCCTTCAGGCGGAATGATAGGCACATGCCAGATACTGTTTACTCACCTAGGGCTTGCCAAACTGACAATGCGTGATCGCGAATAAATTATTTGTTATTGAGAAAAATAAACAATTGATCTGTCGCACAACACAATGGTGGGTGTATTGTCAGCAGCGAAGGATAATGCGCGCGACAGGAACGCACAAACTATCCATGTGTGCCTTGTCAGATGGAGTTCGAAAAACATTGTCATGAAAGTTGATCTGCCTTTGTCAGCAGTACATTTCAAGAAATTAGATATATCTAATCGTAACACTCTTTTAGGATATTCCTACTTTCGTAATAATACCGACCATTTTCTTCATTTGTGTAGCCTGTTGTATAATTAGTTTATTAATGCTGATAATGTCCATGCAACAATTGAAATGCTTTTTCTCATCACGGCGAACCAATTAAAACATTGTTATTTGTGACTGCTTTTCGACTGTTTCTAGCTTGCATCCACTACATTATTACATCCATATCCAAGTAACCACAGTCAGACTTGTATACTTCAGACCTTGGACGCTTTTTACCACAAGAACAAAGGGATCACACCTGTGGAGATTATCCCTTTCTACACTCCTGGAAATGGAAAAAAGGACACATTGACACCGGTGTGTCAGACCCACCATACTTGCTCCGGACAGTGCGAGAGGGCTGTACAAGCAATGATCACACGCACGGCACAGCGGACACACCAGGAACCGCGGTGTTGGCCGTCGAATGGCGCTAACTGCGCAGCATTTGTGCACCGCCGCCGTCAGTGTCAGCCAGTTTGCCGTGGCATACGGAGCTCCATCGCAGTCTTTAACACTGGTAGCATGCCGCGACAGCGTGGACGTGAACCGTATATGCAGTTGACGGATTTTGAGCGAGGGCGTATAGTGGGCATGCGGGAGGCCGGGTGGACGTACCGCCGAATTGCTCAACACGTGGGGCGTGAGGTCTCCACAGTACATCGATGTTGTCGCCAGTGGTCGGCGGAAGGTGCACGTGCCCGTCGACCTGGGACCGGACCGCAGCGACGCACGGATGCACGCCAAGACCGTAGGATCCTACGCAGTGCCGTAGGGGACCGCACCGCCACTTCCCAGCAAATTAGGGACACTGTTGCTCCTGGGGTATCGGCGAGGACCATTCGCAACCGTCTCCATGAAGCTGGGCTACGGTCCCGCACACCGTTAGGCCGTCTTCCGCTCACGCCCCAACATCGTGCAGCCCGCCTCCAGTGGTGTCGCGACAGGCGTGAATGGAGGGACGAATGGAGACGTGTCGTCTTCAGCGATGAGAGTCGCTTCTGCCTTGGTGCCAATGATGGTCGTATGCGTGTTTGGCGCCGTGCAGGTGAGCGCCACAATCAGGACTGCATACGACCGAGGCACACAGGGCCAACACCCGGCATCATGGTGTGGGGAGCGATCTCCTACACTGGCCGTACACCACTGGTGATCGTCGAGGGGACACTGAATAGTGCACGGTACATCCAAACCGTCATCGAACCCATCGTTCTACCATTCCTAGACCGGCAAGGGAACTTGCTGTTCCAACAGGACAATGCACGTCCGCATGTATCCCGTGCCACCCAACGTGCTCTAGAAGGTGTAAGTCAACTACCCTGGCCAGCAAGATCTCCGGATCTGTCCCCCATTGAGCATGTTTGGGACTGGATGAAGCGTCGTCTCACGCGGTCTGCACGTCCAGCACGAACGCTGGTCCAACTGAGGCGCCAGGTGGAAATGGCATGGCAAGCCGTTCCACAGGACTACATCCAGCATCTCTACGATCGTCTCCATGGGAGAATAGCAGCCTGCATTGCTGCGAAAGGTGGATATACACTGTACTAGTGCCGACATTGTGCATGCTCTGTTGCCTGTGTCTATGTGCCTGTGGTTCTGTCAGTGTGATCATGTGATGTATCTGACCCCAGGAATGTGTCAATAAAGTTTCCCCTTCCTGGGACAATGAATTCACGGTGTTCTTATTTCAATTTCCAGGAGTGTAAATTTTTGTAACAGATCGTACAGATACGCTGGCTTACTAGGCAGCGAGAATATAACCTTGCTTTACTTTCCTGCCTTGATTCTTAATCACATGATTTTATAATATTCCTTGCTTCCTTATTCACTACCCTCTGTCCCTTCTTGAGATCTGAAAACATCACGGAGGCATATGGTGCAATTCCAGCGGCCAATGGCTCATCAGTTACTGAAGTATGCATTTTTCTTGACAGAAGAAAAACAGAACAAAACTATGCAGATATAAATAACAGGAAAGTATAACGTGCTAACGAAGAAAGCTGGAGCGTTTAAATGGCGAAAAACGAAACAGTATCCAAAGGCAATAAAATTCAGTACACAGTAAGGCAAAATTTATCGTATGGGCAATACTACCACTGCTCACATTCGCCGTTCCGATGTGAGCATATGGCCGGGCTGCTTTTCCGCTCTCCGCCTCAAATTTCCCATCGCGCGGCGCGGGAAACTGTGCCGCAACCACAACGCCGCGCGACCTGGCGCAGGCGCGTGTCGCGTCCCAGTCGCGTCGCGTCGCAGTTTGCGCTGTCCCACTTGAACCTGTGGAGTTACAAAAACGCCCGCTGCGCTGCGTCGCGCTATACGCGTCTCAATTTACGCCTAGCCTAACGCATCCCCTAGGGTGGAAGACGTAATATTATTTTTATTTATTTTCTTGTTATACATCTGTCTTATTAACAGCATTGAATTTAATGGCTATACCCATTATGCATAGCAATATTCTCAAGTGTGGCCAGTTCAATTTCTACCGCATCTGTTGCAAGAGGGATAGCTGTAACTCGATGAATATTAGAACGAAAAGAGGCCATCATATGGGCGTACGGATGGGCCGAGTCTGCAGGTATAATATTGTCGGAAAACGTGTTTTTTCCGAAAAATATTAAATTCAATGCTGTTGCCAACCACAGTTAAAGTGAGATCCAAAAAATTTGAGGACCTTGTATCGGATTCTCGCTGCGATGTTGAAGGTTCTTTATTGGCTTTTGGTACTGCCCATAAAGTCAGCTCAACAGGGGGTAGAGTTGAAACTACCTGGCAGATTATAACTGTGTGCCGGGCCGAGACTCGAACTCGGGACCTTTGCCGTTCGCGGGCAAGTGCTCTGCCAACTGAGACGAGGTACTGGCGGAAGTAAATTTGTGAGGACGGGTTGTGAGTCGTGCTTGGGTAGCTCAGTTCATAGAGCACTTGCCCGCGAAAGGCAGAGGTCCCGAGTTCGAGTCTGAGTCCGGTACACCGTTTTAATCTGCCAGGAAGTTTCAAAATCAACGCACACTCCGCTGCAGAGTGAAAATTTCATTCTGCAGGGGTAGAGTTGCTGCCTCTGGATCACGGGGTCCGGCGTTCGATTCCTGGCCGGGCTGGGGATTTCCTGTGCCCGGGGACTGGATGTTTGTGTTGTCCTCATCATGATTCGTGAAAGTGGCTAGATTGGACTGTATGAAGACTGGGACTTTGCACGGGTGCTGACGACCCCGCAGTTCAGTGCCCCAAGAACCAAACCTCATCATCATCATCATCATCAACAGTTGGACGTTGTTTTGCTCTTCCAGGTCGGAGGGCGAACTGTGCTGTGTCCAGAGCGAGACGGATGACGATGACGAGGCGAGCATCAGCAGCACGGCCAGCATTCGCAGGACCATCGAGAGGAATGCGCTGAGGAGGAGTCTGCTCAGGTACACATCGACAGTTTAGTTTAATCTCAGTGTTTCTGCAGTACTGCTTCACCTTCTCACCATTCAGTTTTCTTCCTTCCCTCTCTCCATGTTGTGTGCTCAGGTATACCTCGCCCACTATTTTTTTTTAATCTTCATGTTTTTCCAGTATTCCTTCATATTCTCATCATCCTATTTTTCCCTTCCTTCTGTCCATGTTGTCTGCTCAGGTATACCTCACCCATTGTTTTTTTCTTCACGTTTTTCCAGTATTCCTTCACCTTCTCACCATTCCGCTTTGTCCTTCCTTCCGTCCATGTTGTTCTCGACTTCAGTTCACCTGTCCCTAAAGTCTTGTAAATTGAGTATTTGATTCTTAAAAAAGTTTTTCTCTGTTGTTTCGTATTCGTAGATGTTGTTTCGTTCTAGTCCTTTTCTTATTTCTGTTATCCATTCTGTGCCTTACTTCTTTTTCCAGAAATACAGGAATATGTAAATGGTGCACACTTATCTTGATCTCCAAAATGATGTTAGTTATCATCTCATCATGCGTTTCGGGAAAAATCCCATCATCATGTCTATCAAAATAAGTACAGGGTGTCTTTCTGCTCCACTCTGTAACACTATCAGTGCCCAACTGACATACACAAGTTGACACTGTACGAGGTAAACAATTATGCCAGTAAGTGGTGTTGGTGATAGTAACGCCAATAATATTGGGCGTAATTATTGTTGA
This sequence comes from Schistocerca piceifrons, assembly GCF_021461385.2. Classification (NCBI taxonomy): domain Eukaryota; kingdom Metazoa; phylum Arthropoda; class Insecta; order Orthoptera; family Acrididae; genus Schistocerca; species Schistocerca piceifrons. The sequence goes on from NC_060148.1 coordinate 5,920,315, forward strand.
GTGGGAAACACATTTGTATAAGAGGGGGTTCAATAAGTATTTCAGCATTTTTTTTTTCGGGAAGCAGGTTGGTTTCATTCAGGATTGCAATACATCATTGCCAATTCTTTTAGCTACAAAACCATATTTTTCAACGTAACCTCCGTTCATTGCGATGGCCTTACACCACCTTACTGGAGAGCCTGTATAGCCATCTGGCACCACTCTACTGGATGACGTCAGAGTCAACGTCCTGCTCCATCAGTAACCTCCCCATCACCCACTTACTGCTTCTCACAGTGTGTGTCCTTCATTGGGCTGAACAGATGGAAGCCAGAAGGTACGAGGTCTGCGTTGTGTGGGGTGGATGAGGAAGAACAGTCCGACCAACTTTTGTGAGCTCCTCTCAGTTGCGCAGCCTCGTGCGATGCACGAGCAACTCTGCTCAGATGGTCCTTCTTTGCTCTTGTGGTGTTCTGTTCGGTGGTAAGTAAGTCGATGGGCACACATACCTTTGGGTACCCCAATTGGTGGACGAGTGTGTCAGAGAGGTCGAGTCATGCATCGAGGTGTTTCATTGTGATCCACCGATAACATCGGACGAGAGTGTCCACACGTTCCGGGAGTCACCACTGTACGGCTGGCTGGCTGGGGGAGACGGGACAGGGATACGCAACCTTGTTGTGATGGACACTTCGCCCAACGACTCACCATGCTTTTGTTCACTGCCAGTTCCCTGTGGACATTCCTCGAGCTCCTAAGAATATCTGCGATGCTCTGCTTTTCTGCCAAAAGAAACTCATTGACAGGTGTCTACTTGGGTGCCACTCTGTTACAGATGCCATTTTGGAGGCTGCGTATAGCACCGGCAGCTATTGGAACTTCATGAAACTGTAGGGGCTGAAGTGGAAATATTCCAAGATGTCTCACAACAAATTTCGCATTTTTTTTTTCAGCCGAAATTGGCCAGGGAAAACAAAGTGTTGCATCCCTTATCGAACGCCGCTCGTGTTATTTATAAGGTACGCTCAAAAAGTTTCCAATTCAGGGTTTTGCTGCAGCGTAATGCAACGTAGCGCTACTCCAGTGCGGGTATATAAGCACCGACATGTAGGAATGGCTCAGTGTGACATTCTTGTCTTTCCAGTGTACTTCCGGTAAGCGCAGAAACATGAGCTATAGCAACTTAATTACCGAATGCGTCTAAGCAGGCCCAGCCTGCTGTTATTGCTGTCTCGGCTGCCGAAGAACAGATACTTGTACACATCCACCGAAGACTGAAGAAAGTGTATGGGATAGGAAGTCTGTCAGAAAGCACCGTTGTGGAATGGTGCGCCAAGTTCCGCGCCGCTTGCGATACGACCCGGGGCACCGCTTGATCTGGGAGGCAGGCCAGCCCCGTCCGTTACTGACAACTCAACTGGTCTATCCTTCAGCACCCAGTCCATAGTCCTGACCTCTTCCCAGGCGATTATGACGCCTTCAGTCCCTTAAAGATGGGCCTCGACGTGGACGATTCCTGATCGATGTGCCACAGGCAGTTCTGGACATCTACACGCAACACGACACGGTGTGTGACCAAACGGCTATCCTCAGACTGGGCTGTCGCTGGTGTGAGAGCCTCAATACTCGCGGCCATTTTCCCTGATTTTTGTGATTGCCCCATTATAAGTAAGGGAAGTTCTTACCAAACAAATCATGCTTTACTAAAAAGACCCTAAATCAAAAATTTCATAGCTACTGGAATTTGAACATAGGAAGTGACACATGTCGAAAGAGATGAAAATAAAAATTTCAGCCAAAGTGTTTAACAGCAAGGTTACATGGCACAGTAAAAAGTGTATCAATAAATACACTACTGGCCATTAAAATTGCTACACCAAGAAGAAATGCAGATGATAAACAGAACAACCACCTCTGGCCGTAATAACGGCCTTGATACGCCTCGGCATTGAGTCAAACAGAGCTTAGATGGCGTGTACAGGTACAGCTGCCCATGCAGCTTCAACACGATACCACAGTTCATCAAGAGTACTGACTGGCATATTGTGACGAGCCAGTTGTTCGGACACCATTGACCAGACGTTTTCTATTGGTGAGAGATCTGAAAAATGTGCTGGCCAGGGCAACAGTCGAACATTTTCTGAATTCAAAAGGCCCGTACAGGACCTGCAACTTCCAGTCGTGCATTATCCTGCTGAAATGTAGGGTTTCACAGGGATCGAATGTAGGGTAGAGCCACGGGTCGTAACTCACCTGAAATGTAACATCCACTGTTCAAACTGCCGTCAATGCGAACAAGAGGTGACCGAGACGTGTAACCAATGGCACCCCATACCAGCACGCCGGGTGATACGCCAGTATGGCCATGACGAATACACGCTTCGAATGTGTGTTCACCGCGATGCCGCCAAACACGAATGCGACCATCGTGATGCTGTAAACAGAACCTGGATTCGTCCAAAAAATGACGTTTTGCCATTCGTGCACCCAGGTTCGTCGTCGAGTACACCATCGCAGGCGTCCCTGTCTGTGATGCAGCGTGAAGGGTAACCGCAGCCACGGTCTCCGAGCTGATAGTCCGTGCTGCTGCAAACGTCGTCGAACTGTTCGTGCAGATGGTTGTTGCCTTGCCAACGTCCCCATCTGTTGACTCAGGGATCGAGACGTGGCTGCACGATCCGTTACAGCCGTGTGGATAAGATGCCTGTCATCTCGACTGCTAGTGATACGAGGCCGTTGGATCTAGCACGGCGTTCCGTATTACCCTCCTGAACCCACCGATTCCATATTCTGTTAACGGTCATTGCATCTTGACCGACGCGAGCAGCAATGTCGCGATACGATAAACCGCATTTCTCCTCCTTACGCGAGGCATCACCAGGCAACGCCGGTCAACTGCTGTTTGTGTATGAGAAATCGGTTGGAAAGTTTCGACATGTTGTAGGTGTCGCCACCGGCGCCAACACTGTGTGAATGCTGTGGAAACCTAATCATTTGCATATCACAGCATCTTCTTCCTGTCGGTTAAATTTCGCGTCTGCAGGACGTCATCTTCGTGGTGTAGCAATTGTAATGGCCAGTAGTATATAAAAATATATTGGCACATATGATAATACGGAATGTCGTAGGGTGTGACAAAAAACTCCGCATTCATTTTAATAGAACTGATGATGCGCCCTCCTGGAACTCATCATAAGATGATAAGTAAATTTATTTTGGCGTCCAACACAAATATTGCATCATTTTTAGTGCGAATCTGGTCGCAGATGCCCTGAGAGGCATTTTGTCTAAAGTGATAAAAAGAGTAACAATTCTTACATTTAGCGGCACCATCGAAAGAGGATTAATCTTCACTTTTTCATTGCTTAAGGTATTTTCTGGATATTTTGCTAGCTCTTCTCTTGACATCTCTTTTCTCAGTTGTTTGTGCTGCGTATTACACCTTCGTTTTTTGTGATAATGTGTGTTTTTACTACCTATTTGTTCAGCTTATTGTTCACAGTTACGCATTCACATACATGTAAAGACCCTGACCTTGCCAGTGTGCTACACTGTTTTAGTTTAGAGATTCTGGATAACATGTTGTAGATATTTTTTTAGTCAAACTAGTTGCTCTCTCCAATGCAAATTTTTCTAGTCCCTCCTGTTGCGTAGTTTCTCCAAGGTTTTTAAACTTACAAAGCTGCTCTCTATTTACTTATTTGCTTCTGTGTATGTTGTTGCATTTTTTTCCTTTAGAATCCTGTCTTTTCAGCTGCCATTCTGTGTCCAATTCTATTTTTCCCAAAAGATTTATTTGAGTAACTGTTTCTGCCGTGTTTTCTGGAAGTATTGCAAAGTCGAATACAAAAGTCGGACAGCTTGCCTTAGTTCCATTTCATTTTTATCCCACAATTACTGGTTTAGTTCCCATGTCTCTAGCCCCATTCCCCGTACCGCGTTCAAAATTCCCGTCATGCGGCCATAATTACGTTGGAAACCTTCATATGTGAATCACGTGAGTACAAGCAACAGTTCTGCCCATGCGCGACTGTTCATTTATACCTTGTGTATGCGATACTACGCGATCTGTATATGTGAGTATCGCTATCCAATGACTTTAGCCACCTCTGAGTAGTTACCAACTGTGGAACCCGGAAATTCCTAAAGCTACAAACTTGGGAGCAAGGCGCTCCAACCTCGAAAAAATTTGGGAAGTAAACCTTAACATGCGATGTCAACTATTAGACGTCGTCATGTTCCTGAGATCCTTGCACTTTTCTGTGTGTAAAATTGTTGTTGTTGTTATGGTGGTGGTGGTGGTGGTGGTGGTGGTGGTGTTGCTGTTGCTGGTCGTCTTCAGTCCTGAGACTGGTTTGATGCAGCTCTCCATGCTACTCTATCCTGTGCAAGCTTCTTCATCTCCCAGTACCTACTGCAACCTACATCCTTCTGAATCTGCTTAGTGTATTCATCCCTTGGTCTCCCTCTGCGATTTTTACCCTCCACGCTGCCCTCCAATGCTAAATCTGTGATCTCTTGTTGCCTCAGAACATGTCCTACCAAACGGTCCCTTCTTCTAGTCAAACTGTGCCACAAATTCCTCTTCTCCCCAATTCTGTTCAGTACCTCCTCATTAGTTACGTGATCTACCCATCGAATCTTCAGCATTCTTCTGTAGCACCACATTTCGAAAGTTTATATTCTCCTCCTGTCTACAATGTTTATCGCCCACGTTTCACTTCCATACATGGCTACACTCCATACAAATACTTTCAGAAAAGAGTTCTTAACACTTAAATCTATACTTGACGTTAACAAATTCCTCTTCTTCAAAAACGCTTCCCTTGCCATAGTTTACATTTTATTTCCTCTCTGCTTCGACAATCATCAGTTATTTCTCTTCCCAAATAGCAAAACTCATCTACTACTTGAAGTGTCTCATTTCCTAATCTAATTCCCTCAGCACAACCTGATTTAATTCGACTACATTCCATAATCCTCGTTTTGCTTTTGTTGATGTTCATCTTATATCCTCCTTTCAAGATACTGTCCATTCTGTTCAACTGCTCTTCCAAGTCCTTTGCTGTCTCTGACAGAATTACAATGTCATTGGCGAACCTCAAAGTTTTTATTTCTTCTCCATGGATTTTAATACCTACTCCGAATTTTTGTTTCCTTTACTGCTTGCTCAATATACAGATTGAATAGCATCGGGGAGAGGCTACAACCCTTTCTCACTCCCTTCCCAACCACTGCTTCCCTTTCGTGCCCCTCGACTCTTATAACTGCCATCTGGTTTCTGTACAAATTGTAAATAGCCTTTCGCTCCCTGTATTTGACCCCTGTCACCTTCACAGTTTGAAAGAGAGTATGCCAGTCAACATTGTCAAAAGCTTTCTCCACGTCTACAAATGGTAGAAACGAAGGTGGGTCTTTCTTTATCCTAGGGTCAGTATTGCCTCGTGTGTTCCAAAGTTTCTACAGAACCCAAACTGATCTTCCCCGATGTCGGCTTCTACCAGTTTTTGCATTCGTCTGGAAAGAATTCCTGTTACTGTTTTGCAGCCTTGACTTACTAAACCGATAGTTCGGTAATTTTCACATCTGTCTACACCTGCTTCCTATGGGCTCGTTATTACGTTATTATTATATTCTTCTTGAAGTCTGAGGGTATTTCGCCTGGCTCACACATCTTGCTCACCAGATGGTAGAGTTTTGTCAGGACTGGCTCTCCCAAGGCTGTCAGTAGTTCCAATGGAATGTTGTCTACTCCCGGGCCCTTGTTTCGACTTTGGTCTTTCCGTGCTCTGTCATATTCTTCACGCAGTATCCATTTCATCTTCATCTGCGTCCTCTTCCATTTTCATAGTATTGTCCTCAAGTACATCGCCCTTGTATAAACCCTCTATATACTCCTTCCATCTTTCCACCTTCCGTTCTGTGCTTAGGACTGGTTTTCCATCTGAGCTCTTGATATTCATACAGGTAGTTCTCTTTTCTCCAAAGGTCACATTAACTTTCCTGCAGGCAGTCCCTATCTTACCCCTAGTGATATATGCCTTTACGTCCTTACATCTGCCCTCTAGCCATCCTTGCTTAGCCATCTTGCCCTTCCTGTCGATCACTTTTTTGGACCTTTTATTCCTTTTCGCCTGCTTCAGTTACCGCGTTTTCATAATTTCTCCTTTCATCAATTAAATTCAATATTTCTTCTGTTACCCAAGGATTTCTACCAGCCCTCGTCTTTTTATCTATTTGATCCTCTGCTGCCTTCACTACATCATCCCTCAGAGCTACTCATTCTTCTTCTACTGTATTTCTTTCCCCCATTCCTGTCAGTTGTTCCCTTATGCTCTCCCTGAAACTCTATACAACCTCTGGTTTAGTTTATCCGGGTCCCATCTCCTTAAATTCCCACCTTTTTGCAGCTATTTCGTATGTATTCGCCAATACCAGACTTTAGACTCTCAATAAATGTGGCCTTCCTGTACGGGCATATACGTAACGTAGGAGTGCAGGGTGTGGCACAGAGACCACGACTTACGGGAGTTTGTGTCCGGCCGTGAATCGTGCACGGATAGCCGAAGCGGTTGAGGTGACCGCCATGTGTAAAGCGGGATGTCAGCGTTCGAGCACCGGTCCGTCATTCTAACACATACTCGATGCTGATTCGTATTGGTAACGGCGAATAGATGTCCTGTACAAAATTGGAAAGTTTTCTGTGACGTTTCGAACGTGTGTTGCACTTCATCTTCAGGTACGAGCCCGGGTCGCGCGGCGTGCACCCCAGCCGGCGGGCGCACGGATCCAGCCACGGCGCCTCCGAGGAGTCTCTGGTGGAGCGCATTCGCCGCCTCACCTGCGACCTGGACGGCGAGGAGTCCGAGCCGCCTGCCAGGTTCGTACCCCTGATGATGATGAGTTTCGAGCAGCCGAAACTGCAGTTTGCTAAAAAAAGGAAGATAGCGGCGTACGTGGTGAAACACAGGAGTTCCGCCCAGTCTTCCTCCATCTCTAGTGACCTCGTCACCGATGGGGTGTGTAACCCGAATCTTACCGAAATACACGGTCATCCGTAATTGTTCATTATGTAGGTTACCACTGGGAATCTACACTAAAAAACCTGACCAGTGCTGGCAGACACGCCCTGCAAGAGTTTATGTACGAACGTAATTGATATCTACATCTACATCGATACTCCGCAAATTACATTTAAGTACCGTGCAGAAGGTTCGTCGAACCAGCTTCACAATTCTGTGATATTCCAATCTCCTATGGCGCGTGGACAGAACGAAAACCTATACCTTTCCGTATGCGCTCTGATTTCCTTTATTTTATCATGGTGATGGTTTCTCCCTATGTAGGTCGGCGTCAACAAAATATTTTCGCATTCCAAGGAGAAAGTTGATGACTGGAATTTCGTGACAAGATTCCTCCGCAACGAAAAACGCCTTTGTTTTAAACCCAAATCTTCTATCATTTCGCGATAATACAAAACGTGCTGCCTTTCTTTGAACTTTTTCGATGTACTCCGTCGATCCTATCTGGCAAGGATCCCATACCGTGCAGCAGTATTCTAAAAGAGGACGGACAAGCATAGTGTAGGCAGTCTCCTCGGTAAGTCTGTTACATTTTCTAAGCGTCCTGCCAATAAAACGCAGTCTTTGGTTAGCCTTCCACACAACAATTTCTGTGTGTTCCTTCCAATTTATGTTATTCGCAATTGTAATTCCTAAATACTGTGAAATTTACGGCCTTTAGATTTGACTCATTTATCGTGTAACTGATGTTTAACGGATTCCTTTTAATAATCATGTGGATGACCTCACACTTTGTTATTTAGGGTCAACTGCCAATTTTCGCACCATAGAGATATCTTTTATAAATCGTTTTGCAATTTGTTTTGATCTTCTGATGACTTTACTAGTCGACAAGCAACAGCGTCATCTACAAACAACCGAAGACGGCTGCTCAGATTGTCTCACAAATAGTTTGTATAGATAAGGAACAGCAAAGGGCCTATAACACTACCTTGGGGAACGCCAGAAATCACTTCTGTTGTACTCGGCCGGCCGCGGTGGTCTAGCGGTTCTAGGCGCTCAGTCCGGAACCGCGCGACTGCTACGGTCGCAGGTTCGAATCCTGCCTCGGGCATGGATGTGTGTGATGTCCTTAGGTTAGTTAGGTTTAAGTAGTTCTATGTTCTAGGGGACTGATGACCACAGATGTCAAGTCCCATAGTGCTCAGAGCCATTTGAACCATTTTGTTGTACTTGATTACTTCCCGTCAGTTACTACGAACCTCTCTGACTGGAAGTGACAAATCGAGTCACACAACTGAGACGATATTCTACAAGCAAGCAATTTCGCTACAATCCGCTTGTCAATAGCACTCAACACTTCATGCGAGTAAAGAGCTAGTAGTGTTTCACAAGGACGATTTTTTTCTAAATCCGTGTGACTGTGTGTCAATAGACCGTTTTCTTCGAGGTAATTCATGATGATCGAACGCAAGGTATGATCCACAATCCTGCTGCATATTGACGTTAATGATATGGGCCTGTAATTTAGTGGATTACTCCTGCTAACTTTCTTGAATATCAATGTGATCTGTGCAACTTTCCAGTCTTTGGGTATGTCGAGCGAACGGTTGTGTGTGATTGTTAAGTATGGAGCTATTGCATCGGCATACTCTGAAAGGAACCCAATTGGTATACAGTCTGGACCAGAAGACTTGCTTTTATTAAATGATTTAAGTTGCTACTTCTACATTACTCATGTTGGCAGCTGTTCTTGATTCGAATTCTGGAATATTTACTTCGTATTTTTTCGTGAGCGCGTTTCGGAAGGCTATGTTTAATAACTCTGCTGTGGCAGCACTATCTTCGATAGTATCTCCATTGTTAACGTGCAGAGAAGGCATTGATTGTTTCTTGCCGCTAACATACTTCACATACGACCAGAAACTGCTTGGATTTTCTGCCAGGTTTAGAGACAAAGTCTTCTTGGAGAAATAATAAACAACCAGTCAGTTGCAAAACAGAGAGTTTATTGACCATGATATCAGCCGTTATAAAAAGGCCGCCTTCGGTAGGAAATAGTGATAACCTTGTCAGGTTAATAGTGAACAATATGTAGTTACGAACACAAGAGTTATTCATACTTACAGGGTTACATGTTATGTGACGGAGGTACGTAAAAATATGTCCCAAAAGTGTCAGTGAAATATAAAATTTCACCTCCATAAAAAACCATCCAGAATATGGCAGTTGCTATTTAGTATTTCCCCACCAATATACGGCTACTGCACTAGCGTTACGTAAGCTAAGGAAAGATTTTAGTAAGAGAGGACACTGGTGGTTTTCGCAAAGAGGGTGTCCAGTGGTGAATGAAACATTATCGTTATTAACCTGCTCAAAACGTTAAAATTAGAAGTATGGCGTTAAAAACCGGATCATATTGAGCTGTGTACGTATTTAAAATTAAGAAAACGGCAACAGGAATTAAGCTGGTGTGTAGAAAAGTCATTCTGGCAACAACAAATTACGTAAACTATGAGAGAGTATAAATAGAAGACAATAGTAAAAAGACTGGGAAAGACACGGGGGGCAAGGTGGAGAAGGGGGGACTGGGAAAATGTGGGAGTAGAGGGGATGGAGAAGGAAGGGAGGCGAAGGTGATAAAAATGTATATAAGCAACAAATGTAACATATACTGTGAACACCCAAACCTCTGGAAATACATTTACATCACAATGCAGAAGAAATCCATGTACTATTAGTATGTACAGACGAGACAGTAGTCATCTGGAAGATAGAATCCACATTTCTCCCTTCTATCCTCCCCCCCCCCTCCCAGTCTTTTTGCTATTGTTTTCTATTTCCACTATCTGACCACTTAATTGTCTTTTTCCCATTTTCTTGATTTTAAATTTGTACACAGCTAAATATGGTCCGGTTTTTAATCCCAGCCATGTGTAAAAAATCTTTAGACTTGATTGTATATGTAGGTAGTAATAATGCCAACGGCCTTGCCGCAGTGGTAACACCGGTTCCCGTCAGATCACCGTAGTTAAGCGCTGTCGGGCTGGGCTAGCACTGGGATGGGTGACCGTCCGGTCTGCCGAGCGCTGTTGGCAAGGGGGCTGCACTCAGCCTTTGTGAGGCAAACCGAGGAGCCACTCGACTGAGAAGTAGCGGCTACGGTCTCGTAAACTGACCTACAGCCGGGAGAGCGGTGTGTTGACCTCTGCGTGGCCCTCTATATCAGTATCCAACGACGCCTGTGGTCTGAGGATGACACGGCGGCCGGTCGGTGCCGTTCGGCCTTCATGGACTGTTGGGGAGGGGTTTTAGTTTTAGGTAGTAATAATGATAATGTCGTGTGGGCCAGCGGATTGGATGGAAGTCTTTGTTTTGACGTCACTTTGGCGACTTGCATGTCCCTAAACTTACTCAGTTGCCCGGCCAGGAGAAAAGGAGCTACAGTTGAATTTGGAATCCAAAATACGTGTCATTTCTGGCGCCTTCTCACATGTTGAGAGGTGAAGACGAGGTTAAAACGAAGATTGAAAAACCTGTGTTCCAAAATGAAGTCGATTCCGTGACCTATGCCTTTTCAGGCACATTTTCTCTACTGCTAGACGAACAGGTATGTAAAAGGGACCTTCAGTAAGTAACACAATACGTTTTTTTACGAAAGCAAATTGATTTTATTGAGTATTCCGGTACACCATATCATTCCCCACTGTTTTGGCTACAAAACCTTATTTTCCAACATATCTACATCTCCATCCATACTCGGCAAGCCACCTAACGGTGTGTGGAGGAGGGTACTTCGAGTACCTCTATCGGTTCTCCCTTCTATTCCAGTCTTGTATTGTTCGTGGAAAGAAAGATTGTCGGTATGCATCTGTGTGGGCTCTAATCTCTCTGATTTTATCCTCACGGTCTCTTCGCGAGATATACGTAGGAGGGAGCAATATACTGCTTGACTCCTCGGTGAAGGTATGTTCTCGAAACTTCAACAAAAGCCCGTACCGAGCTACTGACCGTCTCTCCTGCAGAGTCTTCCACTGGAGTTTATCTATCATCTCCGTAACGCTTTCGCGATTACTAAATGATCCTGTAACGAAGCGCGCTGCTCTCCGTTGGATCTTCTCTCTCTCTTCTATCAACCCTATCTGGTACGGATCCCACACTGCTGAGCAGTATTCGAGCAGTGGGCGAACAAGCGTACTGTAACCTACTTCCTTTGTTTTCGGATTGCATTTCCTTAGGATTCTTCCAATGAATCTCAGTCTGGCATCTGCTTTACCGACGATCAACTTTATATGATCATTCCATTTTAAATCACTCCTAATGCGTACTACCACATAATTTGTGGAATTAACTGCTTCCAGTTGCTGGCCTGCTATATTGTAGCTAAATGATAAAGAATATTTCTTTCTATGTATTCGCAGCACATTACACTTGTCTACATTGAGATTCAATTGCCATTCCCTGCACCGTGCGTCAATTCGCTGCAGATCCTTCAGTATTTCAGTACAATGTTCCAGTGTTACAACCTCTCGATATACTACAGCATCATTCGCAAAAAGCCTCAGTGAACTTCCGATGTCATCCACAAGGTCATTTATGTATATTGTGAATAGCAACGGTCCTACGACACTCCCCTGCGGCACACCTGAAATCACTCTTACTTCGGAAGACTTCTCTCCATTGACAATGACACGCTGCGTTCTGTTATCTAGGAACTCTTCTATCCAATCACACAATTGGTCTGATAGTCCATATGCTCTTACTCGGTTCATTAGACGACTGTGGGGAACTGTATCGAACGCCTTGCGCAAAGAACCACGGCATCTACCTGGGAACCCGTGTCTGTGGCCCTCTGAGTATCGTGGACGAATAGCGCGAGCTGGGTTTCACACGATCGTCTTTTTCGAAACCCGTGCTGATTCCTACAGAGTAGATTTCTAGTCTCCAGAAAAGTCATTATACTCGAACATAATACGTGTTCCAAAATTCTGCAACTGATCGACGTTAGGGATATAGGTCTATAGTTCTACATATCTGTTCGACGTCTCTTCTTGGAAACGGGGATGACCTGTGCCCTTTTCCAATCCTTTGGAACGCTACGCTCTTCTAGAGACCTACGGTACACCGCTGCCAGAAGGGGGGCAAGTTCCTTCGCGTACTCTGTGTGAAATCGAACTGGTATCCCATCAGGTCCAGCGGCCTTTCCTCTTTTGAGCGATTTTAATTGTTTCTCTATCCCTCTGTCGTCTATTTCGATATCTACCATTTTGTCATCTGTGCGACAATCCAGAGAGGGAACTACAGTGCACAGCAGTGCATAGTCTCGGAGTTCAAGGTCATGGCCTTACGCCGTCATACTGGGATTGGGGGAGGGGGATGGGGGGGGGGTGGCGTGGGGGGCCTGTATCCCTGCAGGGCACAACTCTACTGGTGGACCTAGGAGCCAACGTCTTGCTGTATAACCAACCTCCCAATCATCCACATACCGCTCCCGACGTAGTTAAATTGTGATCCGAGCGATCAGCTCAAATGAGAGTGTGCGCACGTTCGAACATTACAGGAGTCATAGCGGCAGATCGGACAGATTTTTGTCCGGGCTTGCTGCCATGGTGACAGCGCCTCACCCAACGACTCACCGTGCTTTTGTTCACTTGCACTTCTCCGTAGACATTCTGCAAGCGCCCATGGACATCTGCGATGCTCAGGTTTTCTGCCGAAAGAAACTCCGTGACAGCTCTCTGCTTTGAACGCACCGCCGTAACAGGCGCCCTTTTGAGGGTTACGTTTAGAATCGCCATTTGCTGGAACTTCTTGAAACTATAGGGACTGAACAGAGAATATTCCTCGATGCGCCACAACTAATTCTGCTTTTTTTTCCCCTCCACCAACGTTGGTCGATAATGAAAATGTTGCATTACTTATTGAATGCCCCTCGTAAATACGAGGTGCATTCAAGTTCTAAGGCCTCCGATTTTTTTTCTAATTAACTACTCACCCGAAATCGATGAAACTGGCGTTACTTCTCGACGTAATCGCCCTGCAGACGTACACATTTTTCACAACGCTGACGCCACGATTACATGGCAGCGGCGAAGGCTTCCTTAGGAGTCTGTTTTGACCACTGGAAAATCGCTGAGGCAATAGCAGCACGGCTGGTGAATGTGCGGCCACGGAGAGTGTCTTTCATTGTTGGAAAAAGCCAAAAGTCACTAGGAGCCAGGTCAGGTGAGTAGGGAGCATGAGGAATCACTTCAAAGTTGTTATCACGAAGAAACTGTTGCGTAACGCTAGCTCGATGTGCGGGTGCGTTGTCTCGGTGAAACAGCACACGCGCAGCCCTTCCCGGACGTTTTTGTTGCAGTGCAGGAAGGAATTTTTGTTCTTCAAAACATTTTCGTAGGATGCACCTGTTACCGTAGTGCCCTTTGGAACGCAACGAATAAGGATTACGCCCTCGCTGTCCCAGAACATGGACACCATCATTTTTTCAGCACTGGCGGTTACCCAAAATTTTTTTGGTGGCGGTGAATCTGTGTGCTTCCATTGAGCTGACTGGCGCTTTGTTTCCGGATTGAAAAATGGCATCCACGTCTCATCCACTGTCACAACCGACGAAAAGAAAGTCCCATTCGTGCTGTCGTTGCGCGTCAACATTGCTCTGCAACGTGCCACACGGGCAGCCGTGTGGTCGTCCGTCAGCATTCGTGGGGCCCACCTGGATGACACTTTTCGCATTTTCAGGTCGTCGTGCAGGATTGTGTGCACAGAACCCACAGAAATGCCAACTCTGGAGGCGATCAGTTCAACAGTCATTCGGCGATCCCCCAAAACAATTCTCTCCACTTTCTCGATCGTGTCGTCAGACCGGCTTGTGCGAGCCCGAGGTTGTTTCGGTTTGTTGTCACACGATGTTCTGCCATCATTAAACTGTCGAACACACGAACGCACTTTCGACACATCCATAACTCTGTCACCACATGTCTCCTTCAACTGTCGATGAATTTCAATTGGTTTCACACCACGCAAATTCAGAAAACGAATAATTGCACGCTGTTCAAGTAAGGAAAACGTCGCCATTTTAAGTATTTATAACAGATCTCATTCTCGCCGCTGGCGGTAAAATTCCGTCTGCCGTACGGTGCTGCCATCTCTGGGACGTATTGACAATGAATGCGGCCTCATTTTAAAACAATGCGCATGTTTCTATCTCTTTCCAGTCCGGAGAAAAGAAATCGGAGGCTTTAGAATTTGAATGCACCTCGTAGTTCCTCAATAGGCTTTGATTAGCATCTTTTGATTGCACTGACTTAGAAGCTTAAATTATTTACACCGCCAAGGGCCCGAAGACCTTAGTATTTTACATTAATTGCAACTTGATATTTCTACCCGTTCCTGAGAAAAAGGAGTCAGGACAGACACAGACAAACAGACACGCGGGCAACAAATGGACAAAAAAATATATTTTTTTTTTTTAGTGTGATAGAATTGCAAATTAGTATTTTACGGAGCTTTTCTTTCACTTGTCTGTGATACCTTGCTTCTTGTCAAATTTTATGATCCTATAACTTATTGGGAAATACCCTACTGGTTTTGATGAATGTGTTTGTGGGTGTCGAAATATGTGGCCTACGTGTAAATGATCCTATCTTTTCATTTTATTGGCTTAGAAGCTGAAATTTTTCACGCCGCCTAAGGACCTTGTATCTTAGTACTAGACCGTGCTAAAGGTAACGCCTCCGAAATTTTTACGTGAACATGGTAAAGCTTTTTAAACAAGACAGTCTTTATTACTGTCATTCTTTGATGTTGCAAGTGAGGGGAGATATGTGGATTGTTGATTTGACACACGTGTGGATAAAAATTTTCCGTCAAAATCGTAAGTTCTCTTTACTGGTTACCGCTTTCGGCTCATAACCGAGCGATCTTCAGATCTAAAAATACAAAAAAAATTTCATATAAATATAGAAAAATATTATTCCAGAATGAGAATTTCACTCTGCAGCGGAGTGTGAGCTGGCATGAAACTTCCTGGCAGATTAAAAACTGTGTGCCGGACCGAGACTCGAAAGACAAAGGTCCCGAGTTCGAGTCTCGGTCGGGCACACAGTTTTAATCTGCCAGGAAGTTCAATAAAAATTATTTTCAGTAGCCCAATTTCCGTCGTTGTTGTTGTCTTCAGTCCTGATACTGGTTTGATGCAGCTCTCCATGCTACTCTATCCTGTGCAAGCTTCTTCATCTTCCAGTACGTACTGCAACCTACATCCTTCTGAATCTGCTTAGTGTATTCATCTCTTGGTCTCCCACTACGATTTTTACCCTCCACGCTGCCCTCCAATACTAAATTCGTGATCCCTTAATGCCTCAGAACATGTCCTACCAACCGGTCCCTTCTTCTAGTCAAGTTGTGCCACAAAGTCCTCCCCAATCCTATTCAATACCTCCTCATTAGTTATGTGATCTACCCATCTAATCTTCAGCATTCTTCTGTAGCACCACATTTCAAAAGCTTCTATTCTCTTCTTGTCCAAACTATTTACCGTCCATGTTTCACTTCCATACATGGCTACACTCCATACAAATACTTTCAGAAACGACTTCCTGACACTTAAATGTATACTCGATGTTAACAAGTTTCTCTTCTTCAGAGACGCTTTCCTTGCCGTTGCCAGTCTGCATTTTATATCCTCTGTACTTCGACTCTCATCAGTTATTTTGCTCCCAAAATAGCAAAACTCCTTTATTATTTTAAGTGTCTCATTTCCTAATTTAATTCCCTCAGCGTCACCCGACTTAATTCGACTACATTCCATTATCCTCGTTTTGCTTTTGTTGATGTTGTCTTATACGCTCCTTTCAAGACACTGTCCATTCCGTTCAGCTGCTCTTCCAAGTCCTTTGCTGTCTCTGACAGAATTACAATGTCATCGGCAAACTTCAAAGTTTTTATTTCTTCTCCATGGATTTTAATACCTACTCCGAACTTTTCTTTTCTTTACTGCTTACTCAATATACAGATCGAATAATATCGGGGAGAGGCTACAACCCTGTCCCACTCCCTTCCCAACCACTGCTTCCCTTTGATGCCCTTCGACTCTTATAACTGCCATCTGGTTTCTGTACAAATTGTAAATAGCCTTTCGCTCCCTGTATTTTACCCCTGCCACCTTTAGAACTTGAAAGAGAGTATCCCAGTCAACATTGTCAAAAGCTTTCTCTAAGTCTACAATTTCCGTTATGGAATACATACCAATGTAACGCAGTAAACTACTCTTCTATTGGTATGCATTGCGTAATAGAAACTCAAGTATCGAATGTAATTCTCATTGTTCACATTTTACACGCAGTTTTCTACCATTTTAGATCAGAGGATGGCTCAGTAATAAGCCGAAACCGCTAATCAGTACAGAAAATTTTCGATTTTGGCCTAAGATTTTTAGTCCACACGTGTTTCGAACTTTATTAACGTTACACAACTTTATTGTTAGTGTTTACGTGTTTATTTGTTAACCTAGTAATCTTGAAAGCGGACACATTTCTCCCAGGGAGAGAGACCAGATTCTTCATGCCGTCGCGGTAGGATGTTTATTGACGCAGCCATCGCCTCGCATCTGCTTGCGCCGATTCATCACTACCGAAGGGAAGTCCTCGAAGCTGTTCTTTTAACTTATGCACACCGCTGAAAATCGGATGGCGCAAAGTCGACGTCAGTGAACTCTATGCGTCTGCGACACGTGGACGCCAGCCACTGTCAAAATACTGTACAATAACGAAAAGTCGTTGCTCTTAGGAAAGCGACATTCGTACCAAGCACTGAACTGCGCAATGCTATCGACGTCGTGAGTTCTGCCCGTTACAGCAACTTCTCCATTTGTTGTCGATAGCAACAACAATGCTATTCTGAGGTGGTTGACAGAACGGATGTGATGCAACTCCTGTTCACAGACACAGACAGCCTTTTGCATGTGTACGACTTTTTTCGATCGCATTGTATTGCATCCCAAAGCAAGGACTCTGCGATGGGGACGGTGGATATGTACGAACACGGAACATAGACAAATGCAATGTATTGTGAATACGTAGAAACAAGGATCTTTTATTGTATGATTATATGACAGCGGAACAAACATTGGTAGCAGTTACTTCTGTAAAATATCTGGGAGTATGCGTGCGGAACGATTTGAAGTGGAATGGTCATATAAAATTAATTGTTGGTAAGGCGGGTGCCAGGTTGAGATTCATTGGGCGAGTCCTTAGAAAATGTAGTCCATCAACAAAGGAGGTGGCTTACAAAACACTCGTCCGACCTACACTTGAATATTGCTCATCAGTGTGGGATCCGTACCAGGTCGGGTTGACAGAGGAGATAGAGAAGATCCAAAGAAGAGCGGCGCGTTTCGTCACAGGGTTATTTGGTAAGCGTGATAGCGTTACGGAGATGTTTAGCAAATTCGACTGGCAGACTCTGCAAGAGAGGCGGTCTGCATCGCGGTGTAGCTTGCTCGCCAGGTTTCGAGAGGGTGCGTTTCTGGATGAGGTATCGAATATATTGCTTCCTCCTACTTATACCTCCTCCGAGGAGATCACGAATGTGAAATTAGAGAGATTCGAGCGCGCACGGAGGCTTTCCGGCAGTCGTTCTTCCCACGAACCATACGCGACTGGAACAGGAAACGGAGGTAATGACAGTGGCACGTAAAGTGCCCTCCGCCACACACCGTTGGGTGATTTGCGGAGTATAAACGTAGATGCAGATGTAGATGAATCTCATCAGAACGTCTATTTACTACTGACACGATCCACTGGTTCTCCACATCCATTAGGAAACTTCCTGATCCATTTGGGGTATCGTCGCTGTAACGTTCTTTAAAAAAAGCTTTTTTTTCGATAATTTTTTGGGCATAAGGAAAGGTGGTAGAGACGCAATACGTCGGGTAGTTATTGAGCTTATATTTAAGTATGTTACAAAAAAGTTTTGTCGGAAAATATAAGAAAATGGCGAAAATGCATAAATTCTCCCGAGAAATGTTGAATTTGAGGCGATCTCTGACACGCACTATAAATGGTTCCAGTCTGAATCTGGAAAAAAGGGGGGGGGGGGGAGGGGAGAAGTCTGTGTAATCTACATGGGTGTAGATAGCGAACCACACAGCGAATTTTATAAGCATTGGATTTTTGTGTAATTGGCGAGTGTTTGAATAAAGTCGTTCAATTTTCGCGAAAAAACGAGAACATTTGTCAGTAAATATTGTTTGAGTAATCTAAAATCCCCTTCGTGGTGTTGTTTCAAAGTTGTGGTTACATTTTCAAATAAAAAGACTGAAAATTGTTGGAGTTTTACTGCATGCCGATTTGAGAAATCGTATTTCGAGGACAACGCGTTTCAAGTTCTGAAATGTCTTACGGACATGAACAAAAGAAAAAATTCTACTTTTTGGAAACTCTCGCATTAATCTGCTATCACAGGACTGACCTGTCGTACAGTACCGTTCCGACTGATATCGCATCCACTATTTTCTCGTAGGACGATTGAAATACACTACTGGTCATTAAAATTGCTACACCAAGAAGAAATGCAGATGATAAACGGGTATTCGTTGGACAAATAGTCCCCAGCTCGCGGTCGTGCGGTAGCGTTCTCGCTTCCTGCGGCCCGTGTTCCCGGGTTCGATTCCCGGCGGGGTCAGGGATTTTCTCTGCCTCGTAATGACTGGGTGTTGTGTGATGTCCTTAGGTTAGTTAAGTTTACGTAGTTCTACGTTCTAGGGGACTGATCACTATAGACGTTAAGTCCCATAGTGCTCAGTGCCATTTTGCTTGGACAAATATATTATGCTAGAACTGACATGTGATTACATTTTCACGCAATTCGGGTGCATAGATCCTGAGAAATCAGTAGCCAGAACAACCACCTCTGGCCGTAATAACGGCCTCGATACACCTGGGCATTGAGTCAAACAGAGCTCGGATGGCGTGTACAGGTACAGCTGCCCTTTCGGCTTCACACGATACCACAGTTCATCAAGAGTGGTGACTCACGTATTGTGACGAGCCAGTTGCTCGGCCACCATTGACCAGACGTTTTCAATTGGTGAGAGATCTGGAGATTGTGCTGGCCAGGACCGCAGTCGAACATTTTCTGTATCCAGAAAGGCCCGTACAGGACCTGCAACATGCGGTCGTGCATTATCCTGCTGAAAAGTAGGGTTTCTCAGGGATCGAATGGAGGGTAGAGCCACGGGTCGTAACACATCTGAAATGTAACGTCCACTGTTCAAAGTGCCGTCAATGCGAACAAGAGGTGACCGAGACGAGGAACCAATGGCACCCCATACCATCACGCCGGGTGATACGCCAGTATGGCGAATGACGAATTCACGCTTCCGATGTGCGTTCGCGATGTCGCCAAACGCGGATGCGACCATCGTGATGCTGTAAACAGAACCTAGGTTCATCCGAAAAAATGACGTTTTGCCATTCGTGCACCCAGGTTCGTCGCCGAGTACACCATTGCAGGCGCTGCTGTCTGTGGTGCAGCGTCAAGGGTAACCGCAGCCACGGTCTCCGAGCTGATAGTCCGTGTTGCTGCAAACATCGTCGAACTGTTCGTGCAGACGGTTGTTGTGTTGCAAACGTCCCCATCTGTTGACTCAGGGATCGAGACGTGGCTGCACGATCCGTTACAGCCGTGCGGATAAGATGCCTGTCATCTCGACTGCTAGTGATACGAGACCGTTGGGATCCAGCACGGCGTTCCGTATTACCCTCCTGAACTCACCGATTCCATATTCTGCTCAGTCATTGGATCTCGACCGACGCGAGCAGCAATGTCGCGATACGGTAAACCGCAATCGCGATAGACTGCAATCCGACCTTTATCAAAGTCGGAAACGTGATGGTCCGCATTTCTCCTCCTTTCACGAGGCATCACAGCGACGTTTCACCAGGCAACGCCGGTCAACTGCTGTTTGTGTATGAGAAATCGGTTGGAAACTTTCCTTATGTCAGCACGTTGTAGGTGTCGCCACCGGCACCAACCTTGTGTGAATGCTCTGAAAAGCTAATCATTTGCATATCACAGCATCTTCTTGCTGTCGGTTAAATTTCACGTCTGTAGCACGTCATCTTCGTGGTGTAGCAATTTTAATGGCCAGTAGTGTAGCAGTCGTTGCAATTCCACGAACGCACTAAACTTCACAATTCGGGTTTAGTGCTACTAGAAACAGGCGCATTGGTAGAACGATTTGACAACTGATTTCATATGCGTTCCGTATAAACTTACTACTTGGTGGAACGTCTCCTGGGCTGTTTGGAGAAGCAATAATTATTGCGAAGCGTAAGCCTCGAGTACTTTGTACCAGCAACGAGATGTCTGCCGTGCACGTTTTACGTGTCACGTGTTGAGAACTAATAGAGAAAACGGGAAGAAAATTTATAATCCTATGGCTGAATCCGTAATTCACATCAGAATCCTGGCCACTGTCTTTTAAAGTTCTTAGCAGAATCCCCGAGTCCTTCCGAACTGCTCTCGGCCTAATATTCCTTCATTGGACCCTTTGATGACCCAGTGTTTCGGAGCTGCGTTAGATTCTACGTTTTCGTAATGTTTCTGCCCGAGTACACTTTCTTACCACTCACTCTTAACTATATACTGTAAGATAAGCTATCGAAAGTCAATACTGCACACAAAAATCAAGCATCGTTCCTTTGTTTTTTTCCTACTTTTGCTAACGCCCAGCTAACGTATTATTAATAACTATTGAAAATATTATATATGAAGATAGTAACTGTTCCCGAAAGAACAGATACCATTGATGACCGTGCAGCTTATCTAGAATAAATGATAATTAATCCAAACCCTCAGCTGTGGACAGCAATTAGGTACATTACGTATGTAGATTGTGGACAGTTGGGAATGTGGGTCTCACGGGAAGCGTGCAAGGGATAAGTCCCTGCAGTCGCGCTATTCATCTGTGTCCTCGGTGGCTCAGATGGAGATCCCGGGTTCGAGTCCCGGTCGGGGCACACGTTGTCAGCTGTCCACATCGAGGTATATCAACAGCACCTGTCGGCAGCTGAGGGTTTGGATTAATTATCATTTATTGACAATATTGTCGGAAATCGACGGCGATCTGGTGGATAATTGATATACTAGTCAGTCTTTATCTCAAAGACTTATTAGAAACTTAGAAGTACACGTCAGATGCCAACTGGTTTCTTTTCGATCGAAACTTATCTTCAGACCATCTCGACAAGTCTTGAGCAGAGATGACGGCGAAGCCCTTGTAGTGTCGCGGGACGCCATTCATAACTGGGTAATTACTCTCCAGTAGGTATAAAGATTACCAAACTATCATTTTAATAAGTCATGGTTGCAGAACGCTAAAGCGAATTATTTACAGACAAATGGAAAAACTGGTAGAAGCCGACGTCGGGGAAGATCAGTTTGGATTCCGCAGAAATGTAGGAACGCGCGAGGCATTACTGACCCTATGACTTATCTTACAAGATAGGTTGAGGAGAGGCAAAACTACGTTATAGCATTTCTAGACTTGGAGAAAGCTTTTGACAATGGAATAGTCTCTTCGAAATTCTGAAAGTGACAGGGGTAAAATACAGGGAGCGAAAGGCTATTTACAATTTGTACAGAAACCAGACGGCAGTTATAAGAGTCGAGGGACATGAAAGGGAAGCAGTGGTTGGGAAGGGAGTGAGACAGGGTTGTAGCCTCTCCCCGATGTTATTCAATCTGTATATTGAGGAAGCAGTAAAGGAAACTACAGAAAAGTGTGGAGAAGGAATTGAACTTCAGGGAGAAGAAATAAAAACCACGGACTTTGCCAGTGACATTGTAATTCTGTCAGAGACAGCAAAGGACACGGAACGGAGTGGACAGTGTCTTGAAAGGGAGATGTAAGATGAACATCAACAAAAGGAAAACGAGGATGATGGAATGTAGTCGAATTAAATCAGGTGATGCTGGGGGAATTAGATTTGGAAATGAGACACTTAAAGTAGTAGGTGAGTTTTGCTATGTGGAGAGCAAAATAACTGATGATGTTCGAAGTAGATCATGACTGGATCATTACGGCATTAGTATTGGTGGGAAGTTTTGGGGGGGGGGGGAGAGGAAGGTAAAAATCGTAGGAGGAGGCCAAGGGATGAATACAGTAAGTAGATTCATAGGGATGTAGGTTGCGGCAGTTACTTGGAGATGAAGAGGCTTGCAGAGAACAGGGTAGCATGGAGAGCTGCGTCAAACCAGTCCTTGGACTGAAGCCCACAACAACAAAAAAACAATCCAATCTCACTAAATGCTACTATTATGACATTTTGTATTTTTCTGTAGACCAATTCAAAGGTGCGTAAATAATGGCGAAACGCATCACTGGTAGCTAATAAAAAATCTTATCACTGCAACCAACACTGCTTGTTTCTTAATATAATACATACTGGTTGCTGTAGCAACCCTGTTATGAAGTGGAAAAAGTTCTAGATTTTCTGTCACGTGTTGTGGAAGGTTGGAAAACTCTTCAGGGGGGTAGGGCGTCAAACGGGCCGACTTGGATCAGCAGAGGCACCACAGGACATTTTAATTTCTACTGTCTATAGTTTTACGAATAAATTCATAAAACTTTGTCAGCATGACCAGGAAGGACTCAGGATTCACACTCATTGCAGTAGAAGTTCGAAAACACATCAAAATAAATTTTTTTAAGTGCGAAATTTCGTTTTTTCTTCACTTACTAATGGCTGCATTTGTTGCTATAGGTACACTTTCCTTCATAAGTTAGAGAGATTCTTCGATGAATTTTGCACATCATACATACCATATTCACAGGTGTATGAAACTCTAGAATTTATTTAATTTATGAAAAAACGAATGAACTGTTATATTTTAAACTTCATGTTTAGGGAAAACACAAAATTTATAGTTAATTACCTCAATTTTTGCTACAGTTTTTAATAGAATTCGAAAATTGTAGAGTTTCATATACCTTTAAGTATGGTTTGTATGCTGTGCACAATTCATCGAAGAATCTCTCTTACTTATGAAGAAAAGTGTACCTATAGCAACAAATACTGACATTAGTAACTGAAAAAAAGGTGAAATTTCACATGTAAAAAACATCATTTCGTTGTGCTTTCGAACTTCCACTGCTATGTGTGTGAATTCTGAATGCTTCCTGATCATGCTGACAAAGTTTTATGAAATTATTTGTAAAAGTATAGACAGTGGAAATTAAAATGTCCTGTGGTCACTCTCCTGCTCCAAGTCGGCCCGTTTGACGTCCTATCCCCCTTAAGCCAATAAAAAATTAATTTTTTGAAAATTCTACGGTTGTTTGACTCCTTAATTCTTTAATATTACACATCACAGTAAGGATACGTCGATGGATACAGCACAGACGAACAGGTAGTGTGAGGTACCTGTTGTCGGAACATCAGCACTTTTTAGTGCCCGATGCGATCCACTGCCTCGGCATTCTTTAGTGAAGTACACAATCCCTATCAAGGATCATTGTCTAGTGGCTAGCATTTCTGCCTCTGGAGCAGGTTCGATTCCCAGCTGGGTTAGGGATTTTCTATCGCTGGGGACTGGGTGTTTGTTGTGTTGTGCTCACCATTTCATCATCATTTGTGACGGGCTGGATTGGACTGTGTAACTATTGGGCTGTGTAGCTATTGCACCGTGTGACTATTGGACCGTGTGACTATTGGACCGTGTGACTATTGGACCGTGTGACTATTGGACCGTGTACAGACGCTAATGACCGCGCAGCTGAGCATCCCAGAAATCGAACATAATCATCATCACCCCTAGGAAGGCTATTCTAAAGAACAGGATCGATATGGACTAGATGCAGGAGCTTGGTCGTGGTCACTCTTTAATAACTTGTATGATCCACTAGGTGTTGATATCATTTAATGAAGTATCCAAACCAGTTAACACTGTTCCCATCCCACAGCAAGGATGCAGCGACGGACACGGCGGAGATGGACGAACTGGACGAGCTGGAGGAGGTGTCTGCAGGGAGGGTGATGCCACCAAGGGCGAGCCCCCCGGGGGCGGAGGCCCGCCACACGCCGCCCCCACCAGACGTCCCCGCAGTCCCCGCCGCCCCAGCCGCCCCCAGCACCAAAGCAGTACCACCTCACCCCATCACCAATGGTGAGTACTGCCCTTTATACTGCCTGTCCAAGTTACCTTCACCACTGGCCCCCGTGGACTGGAATCGGCACGAGTGCCAACCGTGCACCCAAATCCTCTCTCCTCCACACAAACCCCCAACTGCAACTACCACCGTACCCGGCCAGCTACTTCATGCTGTGTGGCGGAGGGTGCTTTCTGTGCCACTGTCATTTCCCGCCTTCCTCTCCCCACCATCCTCCCTGTTCCAGTTGCAAATGGTGTGCGGGAAGACCGAATGCTGGTAAGCTTGCAAATGGACTAAAATCGCTCTAATTTTATCTTGACAGTAGCTTTGCGAGGTGTGCACTGACAGAAAAGAAATCAGAATGCCAAGGAAGAATTGTTCGGCATAAAGGCAAACGACGCTTTGCTCAGTGTAAGGACAGTAAACATTGGACGACTGAACAGTGGACCGAGCGAGGTGGCGCAGTGGTTAGAACACTGGACTCGCATTCGGGAGGACGACGGTTTAATCCCGCGTCCGGCCATCCTGATTTAGGTTTTCCGTGATTTCCCTAAATCGCTCCAGGCAAATGCCGGGATGGTTCCTTTCAAAAAGGGCACGGCCGACTTCCTTCCCCGTCCTTCCCTAATCCGATGTGACCGATGACCTCGCTGTCTGGTCTCCTTCCCCGAAACAACCAACCAACTGAACAGTGGAAAAACGTTGTGTGGAGTGACGTATCACGGTACACAATGTGGCGACCCGATGGCAGTGTATGGGTATGGGGAATGTCCGCTGAACGTCATCTGCCAGCGTATGTAGTGCCAACAGTAAAATTCGGAGGCGGTGGTGTTATGGTGTGGTCGTGTTTTTCATGGAGGGGGCTTGCACCCCTTGTTGTTTCGCGTGGCACTATCACAGCACAGGCGTACATTGATGTTTGAAGCACTTTCTTGTTTCGCACTGTTTAAGAGCAATGGGGATGGCGATTGCATCTTTCAACAGAATGGAGAACCTGTTCATAATGCACGGCCTGTGGCGGAGTGGTTACCTGACAATAACATTCCTGTAATGGACTGACCTGCACAGAGTCCTGACCCGAATCCTATAGAACAAGTTGGGGATGTTTTGGAAGGCCGACTTCGTGCCAGGCCTCACCGACCGACATCGACACCTCTGCTCAGTGCAGCACTCCGTGAAGAATGGGCTGCCATTCCCCAAGAAACCTTCCAGCACCTGACTGAGCGTATGCCTGCGAGAGTGGAAGCTGTTATCGAGGCTAAGGGTGTGGCAACACCATACTGAATTGCAGCATTAGCGACGGAGGGCACCACGAACTTGGAAGTCATTTCCAGCCAGGTGTCCGGATACTTTTGATGACACAGTGTGCAAACAAAACTGAGTTGCTCTTTTATTCGATGCATTATTTGTAATTGTCGTTTTAGTCTAATAAATGCTAAAAAGCCTTAAGACCCCGATATTCATTTTGAAACTCTCAGTACTTACTGAGGTGGCAGGAGTCACGGGATACATCCTAATACTGTGTCGGACCTTCCTTTGCCACCGTAGTCCAGCGACTCGACCTGGTACGGAGTCAACAAGTTGTCGGAAGACCTCTGCATACTGAGCCACGCTGCGTCTATGGCCGTCCATAAATTGCAAAAGTGATGGCGGTAATGGGCACGAACAAACCTATCCATTATTTCCCATAAATGTTGGGTGGGATTTGTGACGGCCGATCTGGGTGGCCAGATTATTCGATATAATTCTCCGGAATGCTCTTGATCCAGTTGCGGTCAGATGTGGCCTCGTGACATGCTGCATTGTCATCCAATAAAATTCCACCGTTGTTCACTAAGATAAAGCCCACGAACGGCTGTAAACGGTCACCAAGTAGCCGAACATAACCATCTCCAGTCACTGATCTGTTCAGTAGGAGCAGACGGACCAGCCCGTTCCATGTAAACACAACCCACACCATTATGGACCCACCACAGCTTGCACGGTGCCTCGTAGACAACCTGGATCCATGTCTTCGTGGGCTCTGCGCCACACTCGAACCCTACCATCAGTCTTACCAACTGCAACTGGGACTCGTCTGACCAGGCGAGGGTTCTCCAGACGCTTAACGTGGTGGTCGTCGTCATCATCATGGTCGTCGTCATCATCATGGTCGTCGTCATCATCATGGTCGTCGTCATCATCATGGTCGTCGTCATCATCATGGTCGTCGTCATCATCATGGTCGTCGTCATCGTCATGGTCGTCGTCATCGTCATGGTCGTCGTCATCGTCATGGTCGTCGTCATCGTCATGGTCGTCGTCATCGTCATGGTCGTCGTCATCGTCATGGTCGTCGTCATCGTCATGGTCGTCGTCATCGTCATGGTCGTCGTCATCGTCATGGTCGTCGTCATCGTCATGGTGGTCGTCATCGTCATGGCTGTCGTGGTCATTGTCGTGGCTGTCGTGGTCATTGTCGTGGCTGTCGTGGTCATTGTCGTGGCTGTCGTGGTCATCGGCGTGGCTGTCGTGGTCATCGTCATGGCCGTCGTCGCCATCATCATGCTCGTCATGGTCATCATCATCATGGTCATCATCATCACTCATGACAGTGGCTAAGGTTGGATTGTAAAAAAAAATTGACTGTGTGAAAATTGGTACTTCGTATGGGCGCTGATGACCGCGCAGTAGGGTGCCCCACTAATCAATCACCATCTCACCATTATGCAAACACCATCAGCTTGCACAGTACTTTGTTGACAAATTGGACTTCGTAGGGTCTGCGGTACGCTCTAACCCTATCGGCAGCTCCTACTAGCTGAGGTCGGGACACGTCTGACGATGCCACGGTTTTCCAGTAGTCCAGGGTCCAACCGACATGGTCGTGAGCCCAGGAGAGCGGTGGCAGGCGATGCTGCCACAGACCATTAACGCCATATTACGCAGCACTGTCCTACTGAATAGGTTCGTCGTATGTCCCGCACTGATTTCTGCGGTTATTTCACACGGCGTTGCTTGTCTGTCAGCATTTACAACTGTACGCAAACGCCGCTGTTCTCGGTCGTTAAGTGGAGGCCGGTCGGTCGCTGTGTTGTCCGTGGTGAGAGGTAGTACCTGAAATCTCGTATTCTCGGCACACTCTTGACACTTTTGGATCTCGTACCCCTGACGATAGTATACTGACGTGTTCCATGACCTTGGAGATTTGCTCCTCAATTTGGTCCAACGGAACTTGACGTGTAAATAAATAAATAAATTTCCAAACTGGAATGTCTCATGCCTCTAGCCCCAACAACTATTCCACCTTCGCAGTTAGTTAACTCCCGTCACCCGACCATAATCACGTCGGAAACCTTTCCACACGAATCACCTGAGAACAAATCATAGCTCCACCAGTGCTCTGCCCTTTTATTTCGTGCGTACGCAACACTACCGCCATCCAAGTTTCTATCCCATGCCTTTTGTGATGGAGTGTATTGTGAAGCGTAATGTTCCTAAAACATTCCCTTACGATACGCCCATAAACCTACTTTTATGTCTGACAGTTTCTCCGCTTTCTGGATGGATCATTTCATCACGATTCCTTATTCTGCTTCCTGTATATACACTCACGCTCATAAATTGAGGATAATGCTGATACGTGGTGAAACAACGCTCTGATGGGCGGTTTGCGGGTTTAAATCACCTCGGGGTATGAGCGTGCGGTGCATTTGACCTGCGGTCGTCGCACGGTGGCGCTGGCAGCAGTCCACATGCGCAGAGGTGTGTTGGAGCATGTCAGAGTACGGTGCAGCGAGTAAGTGTGCAGACGTGCTAATGGTGACTGTGTGTTGAAAATGGCTAAAAGAATATTGATGACGTTATGTAGGGTAGAATACTAGGGCGACTGGAGGCTGGTCAAACACAGCAGGTCGTAGCACGGGCCCTCCGTGTGCCACAAAGTGTGATCTCAAGATTACGGCAACGATTCCAGCAGACGGGAAACGTGTCCAGGCGCTACAGTACGGGACGTCCACAGTGTACAACACCACAAGAAGACCGATATCTCACCAACAGTGCCCGCAGAGGGCCACGGAGTACCGCAGCCACTGGAACACTTGTCTCCAGACACACAGTCTACAGACTACTGCACAGACACGGTTCATTCGCCCAGAGACCTGCAAGATACATTCCACTGACCCTTGGTCACAGGAGAGCTCGTAAAGCCTGGTGTCAAGAACACACTACATGGTCATTGGAACTGTGGTCCCAGGTTATGTTCACGGACGAATCCAGGTATAGTTTGAACAGGGATTCTGCAGGGTTTTCAACTGAAACAGGAACCAGATACCAACCCCTTAATGTCCTCGAAAGGGACCTGTATGGAGGTCGTGGTTTGATGGTGTGGGGTGGGATTATGATTGGTGAACGTACACCCCAGCATGTGTTTGACAGAGGAACTGTAACAGGTCAGGTGTATCGGGACGACATTTTGCAGCAGTATGTCCGCCTTTTCTGGGGTGCAGTGGGTCCCACCTTCCTCCCGATGGATGATTACGCACGGCCCCACCGAGCTGCCATCGTGGAGTGGAGGAGTACCTTGAAACAGAAGGTATCAGGCGAATGGAGCGGCCTGCCTGTTCTCCAGACCTAAACCCCATTGAACACGTCTAGGATGCTCTCGGTCGACGTATCGCTGCACGTCTTCAAACCCCTACGACACTTCGGGAGCTCCGACAGGCACTGGTGCAAGAATGGGAGGCTGTACCCCAGCAGCTGCTCGACCACCTGATCCAGAGTACGACAACCCGTTGTGCGGCCTGTGTACTTGTGCACGCTGATCATATCCCATATTGATGTCGGGGTACATGCGAAGGAAACAGTGGCGTTTTGTAGCACATGTGTTTCTGGACGGTTTTCTCAACTTACCACCAATACTGTGGACTTACAGATCTGTGTCGTGTGTGTTCCCTATGTACCTATGCTATCAGCGCCAGTTTTGTGTAGTGCCACGTTGTGTGGCACCACATTCTGCAGGTATCCTTAATTTATGAGCATGAGTGTGTGTATATACCACCAAGATGTACCAACAAATTAATATTGTTATTGTTGTTATTATTATTATTTCTTTCCTTACTCAGACGTTATGTCTGCTTAAAAATGGAAATTGACGCAGACCTTGATCAAGCGTGACTTCCTTTTAACTGTACGGTATATGTTACATTGCATTTAGGAACTTTTGGGCAATTGATCATCTATCAATTATTACAGACTTCTGTAGTTGTATGTATATGTTTGGAAGTAGCTGTATTGCGTTAATGTACTGGTGGATATTGTGTGGTATGATCCCTGTAGTTGATAGTGTAATTGATATAATGTCAATTTTATCCTGATTCCTCAGCCAGTTTGATGTATGATTCTTATTATTATTATTATTATTATTATTATTATTATTATATCCTTCTAAAGAAGTTTGGTCTGTTGTAACGATGCAAGTGTATGGAGAAAGATTAGAGAAAACAAAATGGCATACAGCTACTGGCTGGCGCATTCGTATCCAATGCGACAGGCTCGCAAAACCTTTAGCCTCGATTTCAGGAACGAATATCAGAAGTAAATCATTCTAGAGCAGCTTTCATTACGCGGAAAATGAGCGTAGCGCATAATCCGTCACAAGTTATTCCTTTCCCGGTCTCTTAGTTAATGAAATACTGCCAGCGGTCGTGAACCTTGTTGGAGGTCGCACAATGCCTTTGTTTTCGTGTGTAGCTGTCGTCACCAAAGCTGCCTCATCGCCCTCAAGCGGGTCGACGTCTTCGTCATCATCGACTTCTACCTACCGCAAGCTGACGGACCTGTTTGCTCGTCGTTCGCAACAGCAGCAACAGCAACAACAGCAGCAGCAGCAGCAGCAGCAGCAACAGCAACAACAACAACAACAACAACAACAACAACAACAACAGCAACATGACACTGGTTCCGGTATCGCGTCTGCCACAGCGTCGAAGTCACCCTCCGCCGAACACCTGCCTGCCGCCGCAGCAGGTCAGTAACGTTAAAGCCCCCGTAAACAATCAAACATTTTGTCAAACTTAACTGTGCATGTCAAATATTTGACCGCGCGCGGTGCTGCTTGACGTGCTTGTCAAGCATAGAGCGTAATTGACGTGTATGCGAGAAATTTTGACTGAGGAAAAGGTTGACAAAATGACAGACCTTGTTTGTGTCGATGATTCGCCGCATGTGTTTAGTGAAAAATTGTTGCATTACCGTATATCTCAATATATGGCGAGTTTCCACAATCACGGAATCTACGATCAAGCATAAAAACAAAGCAGCACTGACAGTTACCAAAATGCTACACGTACCACGTGTTTCCCAACCACATTCTTACGCAGGAACAGGTTATGAACAAAATCGACATAATACGCATGACATACAAGCGTAAGTGCAATGAAATGAAAAAAAAATCCAAGTTCTCCGCTTCTTCTATGGACGATGTGGGCCATATGTCCCCACACTGTGGTATTTTACTGAGCCGGTGTTATAGGACCAAGAAGAAGAAAGTAAATTTTCGCATACTTGCGTCTTCTTTTCCAGAGTGTGGGCGAAACAACTCAAAACAAGTTATCAAACGTTTCGCTGTCCATCCGCAGAAAGCTGATATATTCATCAGGTTCTGAGTTTAACATTTCCATTAACAGATTTTTATGTGTACAAAGGACCTGGAAGAGCAGTTGAACGGAATGGACAGTGTCTTCAAAGGAGGATATAAGACGAACATCAAGAAAAACGAAACGAGGATAATGGAATGTAGTCGAATTAAATCCGGTCATGCTAAGGGAATTAGATTAGGAAATGAGACACTTAAAGTAGTAAATGAGTTTTGCTATTTGGGGAGCAAATACAAATACAGTACAAATATAACCAACATTTTAATTTTATAAATAATTTTTTTTTTCGGAATATACGTTGCAGGAAATGCGATTCCCTAAAATCCTTCTACAACACAAGTCAAATTGATCTGTAAAGTCTTGCTATGTCATGCAAAGTATTTCGCCGTCTCCTTACACAAACCATCCGCTGCTACATGTGTACTGAGGTTGCTTTTGTTATGGCTGTGCTGCTCACCAAATATTATTGCCTGTACTGAGAGATAGCGTTCCAGCTGATATACTTATCGTCTAATTTTTCGTAAACTACTAGGTGAAAAAAATCTGAAGAAATTTGATTTTTACATGTCTTACAGTCTGATATCTTCACACGATCAAATTAAGTAATACATTACACGAAATTTTAAAGACTTTGCAGAGGTGAAAATATATAGCGTTAACTTCGTGTATGATAGATTTTAGCTCCTACATTGCAAGGAATGAAATGAAGATAATATATCGAAATTTTATTTATAATTGAGAGCAGAATGATAATTTGTTTCGTTCCAGAGTTATTCGGTCTTATATTCTGAGGAGAGTCACGCACGATGCACCAATTAACAGCCTTGTGCATTGTGAATCGTGTGGTCATAACAATCGCCGTATCTCATAAACGGTTCAAGATATCGAAACGAGGTTTACTGCAAATGATAGCACACAGTGGGACATGCATGTTGTACGATAAATACTCGAAACTGTTTTTATTCGCCGAAATATCGACGTAACTCGACCACTGCAGTGAGACATCGGCAGCCCAGGTCGCATTCAAGTGTCCATAGCACTGTAATAAGTTCCAAGTGGCGTGTGTATACATGCTCACAGCACCTGGGGAACTGTGTAGCACGATGTGCATATACGCCCACAACACATGGGGAACAGGGTAGCAGGATGTGTACACACATCCACACACATGGGGAACAGGGTAGCAGGATGTGCACCCACATCCACACACATGGGGAACAGGGTAGCAGGATGTGTACACACATCCACACACATGGGGAACAGGGTAGCAGGATGTGTACACACATCCACACATATGGGGAACAGGGTAGCAGGATGTGTACACACATCCACACACATGGGAACAGGGTAGCAGGACGTGTATACACATCCACACACATGGGGAACAGAGTACCAGAACGTGTATACACACCCACAGCACCTGGGGAATGGGGTAGCATGACGTGTATACATGCCCACAGCACCTGCTGCGGAATGGCAGAGCATGACGTGTATAAATGCCCACAGCACCTGGGGAGTCGCATGCCTGGACATGTATACACATCCACAGCACCTAGGGAACGGCATAGTATGACATGTATACACACCCACAGCACCTGGGGAATGGGGTAGCATGACGTGTATACATGCCCACAGCACCTGGGGAATGGGGTAGCATGATGTGTATACATGCCCACAGCACCTGCTGCGGAATGGCAGAGCATGACGTGTATAAATGCCCACAGCACCTGGGGAGTCGCATGCCTGGACATGTATACACATCCACAGCACCTAGGGAATGGCATAGTATGACATGTATACACATCCACAGCACCTGGGGAATGGGGTAGCATGACATGTATACACATCCACAGCACCTAGGGAATGGCATAGTGTGATGTGTATACACACCCACAGCAGCTGGGGAGCAGTGTTGCAAGACATGTATACACACCCACAGCAGCGACAAGCTTAAAAGTCTACAATTACCTCTAGTGTGACTAGCACTAGACAGACGGTCATGTGAGTGCAGTTGCATCCGTTGCAGAATGGCATGGCCAGCAGTACCCGGACCTGGGCAATGGGCGCGCTATGGCGGCGGCGCCGGCCGGAGTGGCGGTGAGGGCGAGCGCGGCGTCGACAACCGCGTCGTCGTCGACCTCTGAAGGCCGCAAGCAGTTCCTGTCGACGCTAGCGCCGCTGGCGGCGTGCGTGTCTGCCGGAGCTGCTGACGCCGAGCTCTACGCACCCTCCGCCACCCACCAGCAGCCGGACCTGCACTCTCTGCATGGGGTGAGTGCTCCCCCACAGCCGCCTCCACTGCACCCTGTTGCAAAGATAGGTCGCTGCTGCTGTCTCTGTCAACAAGGTTCCCTTTAATTCATGGCAGGCATAGTGATTACAGTAAGTTATATAATGTGTGTGTGTGTGTGTGTGTTTGTGTGTGCATTGCATCACATCTGTTCTTTGGACATGTCCAAAAGGAAAAATACCACATGCATGCACTGAGCTGACAAGCTATGGAATAGCAATATGCACATATACAATATACAGTAGGCAGTAGTATCGCATACAGGCCATATAAAAAGGGCAGTGCATTGTTGGAGCTGTCATTTGTGCTTAGTTCATTCATGTCAAAATATTTCCAACCTAATTATGGTTGCTTGGTGGGGATTAAGACATTAAACATGGTGTGGTAATTGGAGCTAGATACATGGGACATTCCATTTGGGATATCTTCAGCGACATCAATACTCGTAGATCCACAGTGTGAAGAGTGGGCCAAGAATATCAAATTTGAGGCATTACCTCTCACCACAGACAACACAATGGCTGACATCCTTCACTTAACGACCGAGAGCAGCGGCGTTTGCACAGTCTTGTCGGTGCTAACAGACAAGGAACACTGAGGAATCAATGTGGGACACACGACGAATGTATCCCTTAGGGCAGTGAGGCGAAATGTGGTGCTAATGGGCTACGGTAGCAGATGATCGATGAGAATGCCTTTGCTAACAGCACGGCATCACCTGCAGCACCTTGCCTGGGCTCTTGGCTAACAGTTGGACCCTAGACCACCGGAACACTGTGGTGTAGTCAGATGAGTCCCAAT
The DNA here is from genome assembly GCF_021461385.2 of Schistocerca piceifrons. Classification (NCBI taxonomy): domain Eukaryota; kingdom Metazoa; phylum Arthropoda; class Insecta; order Orthoptera; family Acrididae; genus Schistocerca; species Schistocerca piceifrons. The sequence continues at coordinate 5,954,203 of NC_060148.1, forward strand.
TTCAGCTGGTAAGATCTGATGATACAGGTCGAGTGTTGTGCAGATCGCATGAAGCCATGGACCTAAATTGTCAACAAGGCAGTATACAATCTAGTAGTAACTTCATAATGGTGTGGGCTGTGTATGCATCGAATGGACTGGGTCCTCAGGTCAAGCTTAATTCATCATTGACTGTGAATAGCTGTATTCAGCTACTAAAAGACCATTTGCAGTCATTCCTGGTTCTCACGTTTGCAAACAACAATGAAATTTGTATGGATGACAGTGGGTTATGCCATTGGGCCAAGTCTTCCTGGTCATTGGTCTCGGACTGCTCAAGATAGCCACACAGCATTAGCAGAGCAGTCTAAGGCGCTGCAGTCATGGACTGTGCGGCTGATCCCAGCGTATGTTCGAATCCTGCCACGGGCATGGATAATTTAGGTTAAATAGTGTCTTAGCTTAGGGACTGATGACCATAGCAGTTAACTCCCATGAGATTTCACACACATTTGAACATTTTTTTGCTCAAGATGCCTCAATTGCTGTCAATAAATGTCAGCAGTCATGGATACACCTCGGGGAGGCAAATCGTAGTAGACCGCACCGCTGCTGTTCCACCAGATGCGTAACATTATCTTTTACAGATGCACGCAGGTCTTTGTACGGGTAGCTGCTTTGTTTGGGCTCGACCATTCCTTTCTCTTCCTTATGTCACTATAAAGAGACTGTTTCTCGTCATCAGTAACGATACAAGATAGGAATGGTCGATGTTGTTCGTGAGCCAATTGATGACAAGCAGCAAGAGATGCATATGCAGCCGCACTCTGATTTTTGTGATTTTGGCTAACGGCATACAGTCCCCCTACACTCAAATTTTGAACATTCTGCATTGCATGCAAATGTTGCATGATATGGAATTATCAGAGTTCATCACATTGGGTGATGCTGAGCGAATTAGATTAGGAAATGAGACACTTAAAGTAGTAAAGGAGTTTTGCTATTTGGGGAGCAAAATAACTGATGATGATCGAAGTAGAGGAGATATAAAATGTAGACTAGCAATGCCAAGGAAAGCGTTTCTGAACAAGAGAAATTTGTTAACATCAAGTATAGATTTAAGTGTCAGGAAGTCGTTTCTGAAAGTATTTGTGTGGAGTGTAGCCATGTATGGAAGTGAAACATGAACTATAAATAGTTTGGACAAGAAGAGAATAGAAGCTTTCGAAATGTGGTGCTACAGAAGAATGGTGAAGATTAGATGGGTAGATCACATAACTAATGAGGAGGTATTGAACAGAATTGGGGAGAAGAGGAGTTTGTGGCACAACTTGACTAGATGAAGGGATCGGTTGGTAGGACATGTTCTGAGGCACGAAGGGATCACCAATTGAGTACTGGAGGGCAAGGTGGAGGGTAAAAATCATAAAGGGAGGCCAAGAGATGAATACACTAAGCAGATTCAGAAGGATGTAGGTTGCAGTAGGTACTGGGAGATGAAGAAGCTTGCACTGGATAGAGTAGCATGGAGAGCTGCATCAAACCAGTCTCAGGACTGAAGACAACAACAACAACAACAACAACAACAACACATTTATGCATTCTCGAGTACACTGACGTTGATCGTAGTGGGTTTATGCGTTTGAACGATATTCCTCAAACCCCGAAAGTCTCCCTGAACGTGGAGAGTTGAGAAAACCGTTTTCTTCTGGTGCTCTGTCCAACCGCATTATCCCCACACATGGCGCATATGTTTCCGGTTGCTTCCGCTGCTGTCACCCCGCTGTTGGACTCAAAGAGGAGAGTATGGCGGAAATGTTCCGCTTTCGCCATCTGGCACTCCATTTTCCAGCGACCACATCCTGACTACGTATCTCCAAATGATGAAATGACAATATGTAAAATGGAATAGCAACAGTGAACTACAAATAAAAAATGACAGTTGATAAATAATCCCATAGCGATCAGCATACCAAAACGAAAAACAAAAATGTTACAAATTTATACAACATTCTAATAGAACATCAGCGGCATACTCGGCCCCTCCCCCCCCCCCCCCCCCCAATGCCAGTATGTCAGCTATCGCAGAACATGCTATTTCCACTGGTCATTTGATGAAATACAGTGAAAGAAAGATTGTGCCCCATATGGCAAACTGTTGGAGCTTCATCATAAATGAATCAGTGGAAATAAGACTGTCTGAGTCTTGTGTTAAACAGGACAGTGGCGTCCAGTTACGTTCTACATGGAATCCTGCCTTAGAAAAACTTTGTACGTAGCCGGCGTCGTTTGCGATTTTACCGTACATAGGCAATCAGTTTGATATCGATGAGGCGAGCTTTCACCATAAAGGACGAGTGGCACAGCACAGCACAGCACACAGACTTGTAGCAGAAGCACATGCGCTCTGGGAGAGCATGCGCTCTGGCAGCACATGCACATCGCCAACTGGATACAGTCTGCATGTTGTCCTGGTGGTGTCTTAAATATGTGAGCCCAGTGCATTTTCTTTGGTATTCACCCAAATGTTACCAGAAGACATGGTTCCGAAATATAGTGGCAGAAAGTAGCAGACACCTGGCAGTTCATCTGAAATTTTATGAAATGTTAAAAAAGAATTTCAGAATTTCTTATGACTGACTAGTGTTGAAAACAGTTCTGTTACCTAAACGGCGCTAATGACAATGCTAAGCCATGCACGAATATTTGCAGAACATATTAATTTATTGTCCCTCACTACAGTAAAAAATTTTATTGTAAAATGTACCCTAATGGTTAAATAATTTGTTGGACTTGCTACGTGAGTCCTAACTGTCTGCCACAGATTCCTCTGCACATTCTGATTGGATGCTGCAGCGCCCCATTTCCTGTACTGATCTCGAATAGTGCTGCTCGTAGGGAGTCTCCTACTAGGATACTTTGCTTAGTTGGTTTGTTTGGGGAAGGAGACCAGACAGTGAGGTCATCGGTCTCATCGGATTGGGGAAGGACAGGGAAGGAAGTCGGCCATGCCCTTTCAAAGGAACCATCCTAGTATTTGCCTGGAGCGATTTAGGGAAATCACGGAAAACCTGAATCAGGATGGCCGGACGCGGGATTGAACCGTCGTCCTCCCGAATGCGAGTCCAGTGTGCTAGCCACTGCGCCACCTAGCTCGGTGATACTTTGCTTCAAACATTTCTTTACGGTCCTTGATGGAGCATGTCTTTATTTAACACTCCACAGTATCAATTCGCTGGTCTAATGCAAAGTGCACCATTTGTATGACAACTCAACAATGTGAGATTCTCACAAAAAATGATACACAAACATACAGCTGCACTCAACCTTTCCGATAAAATGCAGTGGAGCCAACTTTAGAGACAGTGCTGCCACTTTACAAGCTGTTTGACTAGAGACAGTTAAGCGATGTGTTTATTGTATTCACTGGCAGGTGTGCAGTGGGTGTGCGTTGTATCTTTCTGGCAAGTGTACAGTGGGTATGTGTTGTATTTTCTGGTAGGCATACAGTGGGTATGTGTTGTATTTTCTGGTAGGAATACGGAAGGTATGTGTTGTATTTTCTGGTAGGCATACAGTGGGTATGTGTTGTATTTTCTGGTAGGCATACAGTGGGTATGTGTGGTATTTTATGGTAGGCATACAGTGGGTATATGGCGTTTTTTATGTTAAATGTACAATTAGTATGTGTTGTTTTTTCTTGCAGGTGTAGAGTGGGTATGAGTTGCATTTTCTGGTAGGTGTACAGTAGATATGTGTTGTATTTTCCTGGCAGCTGTACAATGGGTATGTGTTGTTTGTCCATACAGTTGTACACTGAGTATCTATTTGTTGCATTTTCTGGCCAACAGGTGTACAGAGGTCAGCCCGGGGACCGCAGCTCTGTGGCGAGCAGTTGCGCTACCGCCTACAGCCTGGGCGACATCGACGAGGCACTTGACGGCACCCAACCACAGCCAGACCTGGTCGCCGGCACCACCACCACTGCCACCACCACTACAGAGGGTGAGCACCAGAGGTCCAGCTACAGTCTTTTCTGTTGTAAACTGCCTTGAGTGAAAGCTTTTTTGAATGGAGGAAATTTTGTGCTGTGCTATACAAATGAAGAACACATTGTCTGCAGACCATACACTCTTCAGACAAAAAAAAGGATGCACCACAAAGCAATTATCTGAAGGGGATGGAAATCGGTAAATATGATGTACAAGTACAGGTGAACCAATCACTGCGCTTTCAGAAAAATCAATTGTTTACTCAAGAGAAAGAGCTTCACAAATAGGGCAAGGCAGCAATGCGTTGGTCCACTTTTGGCCCTTATGAAAGTAGTTCTTGGGCACGCTGTTGACTGAAAGAGTGGTTGGACTCCGCTTGAGGGATATCATGCCAAATTCTGTCCAATTGGCGTGCTAGACCCTCAAAATCATCCAGACCGAGTGGGGTGGCGCAGTGGTTAGACACTGGACTCGCATTCGGGAGGACGACGGTTCTATCCCGCGTCCGGCCATCCTGATTTAGGTTTTCCATGATTTCCCTAAATCACTCCAGGCAAATGCTGGGATGGTTCCTCTGAAAGGGCACGGCCGACTTCCTTCCCCGTCCTTCCCTAATCTCATGAGACCGATCACCACGCTGTCTGGTCTCCTTCCCCAAACCAACCAACCAACCAACCTCAAAATACAGAGCTCTTTGGTGGTCACTGCCCATAATGCTCCAAACATTCTCACTTGGGGAGTGGTCCAGCGACCTTGCTGGCCGAGGCAGATTTTGGCAAGCACAAAGTGGTGTTGTAGCCCCACCAATGGGCACAACCGGAGGTGGCATGCTGAAACAGTTTCTATCTGGCGCCACAGGCGGCACTTTGGAGTTCCCCGCCAAGTGTGGTCCGGTCGGCAACCTCCACCCTGCCACCAGTGAGGTGGACTTCCACGTTGTGGTAAGCAGCAGCCACAAGCAACAACAGGTGGTTCATGTTCGACATTGGCGTATGACAGTTGTAGTACAGAGTTCCAGAGTTGCTGTTCATAGCTACACTAATTAGTGGGGATCAGCCAGTGACACTTACAAGGGGAGGCCGCCAATTGTGAAATTCAGATTCCATTCATACTGCGCATAATAAAAGCTCATGGCCAGAGGTGTAATGTGGCAAAGCACGAAGATGCACTTCTCAGCCGTTGTCGAGAAACTCGACAGTTAAAAGAAACCGTTGCGGTGAAATACTCTCTACGATTTATAATTTCCTACAGCGTCGTGGCGCAGCGGTAAGCACTCGGGTTCGTAATCCTAAGGTCGCCGGATCGAATCTCGCGCCATGCAACCTTTTTTTTTAGTATTTGTTTTTTGTAATTCAAATAATAAGTTGTTGAAAGTCGTTTGTCGTGGAAAAACTGGCGACTTCGAACATCATTATGTTTTCTGCAAACAAAGTTGTATTTCACAAATGTTATTAATTGTCTTCGTAATGTTAACCACGTATAGTTAACGGAAGACGTAGAAACGATATTCCGAAACGAATACGTATAGCGTAATTCAAACGTTCGAATTAGAATAGAGACCCCACCAACACAAATTTGCTGTGGCAGGTATGAAATATAAACTCCGTTACTCGCTCGTTACACTTGAAGGACAGATGTTGAATGGGTCGAAACGAGCCGCCGCAAAATTGCCTGCTAACTTCGAAAGAAGGTAGATGCGGTCCCTAGCGCAACTTGTAACATCGTCTAAAATGAGTGCGGACGTGAAAACTTTGGTACACCCTGTTATATATATATATATATTAATGAATTGCTTATGCATGTTGGTGAAGGCGGATCGCTCTCCAATTGTACCGCCTCCATTTTTCCGTTTGTTTAACAGGGTGTATATATATATATATATATATATATATATATATATATATATATATATTTGAATTACAAAAAACTAATAATAAAAAAATTGCATGGTGCGAGATTCGATCCGGCGACCTTCGGATTACGAACCCGAGCGCTTACCGCTGCGCCACGGCGCTGTAGATAATTGTTAGTCGTAGAGAGTATTTCACCACAACGGTTTATTTTAACTGTCGATTTTCTCGACAACGGCTGAGAAGTGCATCTTGGTGCTTTGCCACATCACACCTCTGGCCATGAGCTTTTATTATGCGCAGTATGAGTCGAATCTGAATTTCACAATTGGCGGCCTCCCCTTGTTAGTCTACAAGTGGTAGCCTTCTCTTAGCGACACACGTTTACTACAGTGATCGACAGTGTGGCATATGGGACAGACACAGTCTTGTTGACATTGTATTCAGTTGTGCACACCTTGACAGGCCGTTGCTTAGTTGCATCTGTCTTCAAGCAGATCCGACAAGTTGCTGTACAACTTAACTATCACTGCACAATAAAGTATACAGGATGCTATAAAAAGGTACGGCCAAACTTTCGGGAAACATTCCTCACACACATAGAAAGAAAATATGTTATGTGGACATGTGTCCGGAAACGCTTACTTTCCATGTTAGAGCTCATTTTTATTACTTCTCTTCAGATCACATTAATCACGGAATGGAAACACACAGCAACAGAACGTACCAGCGTGACTTCACTTTGTTACAGGAAATGTTCAAAATGTCCTCCGTTAGCGAGGATACGTGCATCCACCCTCCGTCGCACGGAATCCCTGATGCGCTGATGCAGCCCTGGAGAATGACGTATTGTATCACAGCCGTCCACAATACGAGCACGAAGAGTCTCTACATTTGGTACCGGGTTGCGTAGACAAGAGCTTTCAAATGCCCCCGTAAATGAAAGTCGAGAGGGTTGAGGTCAGGAGAGCGTGGAGGCCACGGAATTGGTCCGCCTCTACCAATCCATCGGTCACCGAATCTGTTGTTGAGACGCGTACGAACACTTCGACTGAAATGTGTAGGAGCTCCATCGTGCACGAACCACATGTTGTGTCGTACTTGCAAAGGCACATGTTCTAGCAGCACAGGTAGAGTATCCCGTATGAAATCATGGCGGTGAATCGGGGAAGTACAGTACATACTGACGAAACTAAAATGAGCTCTAACATGGCAATTAAGCTTTTCCGGACACGTGTCCACATAACATCTTTTCTTTATTTGTGTGTGAGGAATTTTTCCTGAAAGTTTGGCCGTACCTTTTTGTAACACACTGTATATGTGGTGTTTGAAAAGGAACTCCCTAATTTTAAGTATAAATTTAATGAGGAATGAAAAATTACATTAATTAGTACATATCATCAAAGAGCTTTAAGTTTTGTTTAATGTTAGTAGACTACAATGTGAGATCCATTTGTTGCCCTGCACACTATCCCATTTCTCGCCATGTATTCAGCAGCATTTCAGGTGTAACTGTCCCAACCGCCCATAAATGACTGATACCTCTGATCTTCTCACTGTACAGAACATTTTTATGTGGCCCCAAAAGAAAAAGTCCAGTGCAGTTAAGTCTGGGCTTCGTGGTGTCTAAGGTATTGGGCCAGCCCTGCCTATCCACCTTCCTGGAAGGCAAGTGTCAAGAGCCACATGCACATGGTTGTTGTAATGTGGTGGGGCGCCATCTTGTTGGAAAAGCACAAGCCTGTTTTTCCGCCTCAATATCGTCCATTTGGGGACAGTCTTACTCTGTCAACATGTTGACATCCCCATTTGTTGCGGAGTTGCTCTGCCGTGCATTGCATGCATGCCTGGACTTGAACTGAGGGAACAGAGGAAAATAAAACAGCACTGGTGCTGTCTCAATGTCAAGCAGACCTGACAACTGCAGGGGAACCAAACTTGGAGAGCTGATGAATCAAACACCACAAACTAGAATAGTGTATGTCACTTTGTACAGATCCTAGGACACATTAAACCCAGGGAGTTCTTTTTCAAACACCCTGTATTTGTGTGTCACTAATTTCTTTACACTGTCACAGTTTCTCTGTCCATCCCGGAGTCCACACCGAAAGTACCCTCCGCCACACTGTTCAAAATGAAGAACATCAACAGTATTGTCATAGTCGCCAGTAGTTAAGTGCAAATTGTATGGGCACCAAATATCGCCTGCCATAATTACACAGATGTTTGGTGCCCATACAATTTGCACTTAACTACTGGCGACTATGACAATACTGTTGATGTTCTTCATTTTGAACAGTGTTCGGAAATCTTCTAATTTTCATCTACATCGCATCTCCATGTTTACTCCACAAGCCACACAATGGCGTGTGGCGGAGGGTACTTTCGGTGTCACTATCTCGTGCCTCCAACCCTGTTCCACTCGCGAATAGTGCGTGGGAAGAATGATTGCCAGTAACTCTCTGCATTGGTTCTAATTTCTCGAATTTTCTCCTCATGGTCAATATGCGATATGTATGTGGGCGGGAAGTAATATGTTGTCCGACTCCTCCTGAACAGTGCTGTCCCGAAATTGCAAAAGTGAATCTCTCCGTGATGCCCAACGCCTCTCTTGTAACGTCTACCAGTGGAGTTTGTTTAGCATCTCCGTAACGCTCTCTCCCCAGCTGCTCTTCGTCGGATCTTTTCTATCTCCTCCATTAGTTCTACCTGATAGGGATCCCAGGTAGATAAGCACTACTCAAGAATCTGGCGAACAAGCGCCTTATAAGCCACTTCTTTCGTGGATGAGTTACACTTCCTGAAGGTTGTTCCCATGAATCCGAGTCTGGCATCTGCCTTTCCCACTACGTGGTCATTCCACTTAAGTTCGGTCTGGATAATTACGCCTAGATATTTTACAGCAGACGTTGTCTCGAGCTGTTTGCCATCAATAGTGTGGCTGTTCAGTAGTGGATTTCCTTCAAACGCGATTTTTTTGGTTTTGAGAAATTAGTCATAATGCTTTAGGTAACTGATGTCCAGAAATCGAGCTTCAAATACTGTGACTACGGATGACATGGAAGACGGGTGGAGTTGGGAAGGACACTCGGTCGAGAGTCTGCAGACGCAGGCATCTGTCTGAGAAAGCAGCACGTGTCAACTAATTGGTCTGCAGCTTGTGGTTTAGTGGCTAACGTTGCTGCCTGTGGATCACAGGGTCCTAGGTTCGATTTTCTTTGTCCAGGGGCAGGGTGTTTCTGTTGTCCTCATCATTTCATCATCAGCATCATCATTAGTGACAGTGGCTAGTTTGGACTGTGTAAGAGCTGAACCGTGTAAGAGCTGGACCGTGTAAGAGCTGGACCGTGTAAGAGCTGGACCGTGTAAGAGCTGGACCGTGTAAGAGGTGGACCGTGTAAGAGGTGGACCGTGTAAGAGGTGGACCGTGTAAGAGGTGGACCGTGTAAGAGGTGGACCGTGTAAGAGGTGGACCGTGTAAGAGGTGGACCGTGTAAGAGGTGGACCGTGTAAGAACGGAACCGTGTAAAGAATGCAACTTAGTACGGGCGCTGATGACCGCGCAGTTAAGTGTCCCACAAACTGATCGTCATCATTGTCAGCTGCTTAACCACCTCCGTCTCTGGTGTCGACAGGGGGCGGCGTGCCACCCCCGGGGGCAGTGGACGAGCTGGCGCTGTTCGTGCAGCAGGACGCCGGCCGCATAGAGCGGCTGCGGCGGCGCTACGGCGGAGGCGGCCCCGGGAGCGGCGGTGGCGGAGGGTCCGCCCCCGCGACTCCGAGTCCCGGGGGCGGCGCCGGGGGCGTGGGCGAAGAGGACCGCGACGACGACTACGGCTTCCAGCGGCGGCCGTCCGTCCGAGGCATCAAGCCGCGCTTCGGCTCCACTTCGGAAATCGTGAGCCAGGTACGTCGCACCGCCTCGTGGTCTTTTCTTACACTTTTTCTTCTTTAGGCCCAGCAGCGTAATACATGTCTGGTAAAGACATGATTGTCAGAGTAAATACACCAAACAGACACTTATAATAAGTAATCTTTAATTATGACAGACTGTTTCGGCTTAATCGCCATTTTCAAGTACCTACAATCACCTATAAATGCGAACCTGCAATTACAATTATGGTGAGAACAGTTATGGATGTCAGTGTCATTCATATTAAAGTAGCTGCCTTGTACTCACGCCTAGATTGATGTGACGTCCATATTGCGTCGTTAGTGGACTGTTTTGTAACTGTCACTGCTTTAATAAGACCGTAAATAATGTCAAGATGTTGAAATTAAATGTTAATTATGACCAGCAGTTTGACAGCTCCACTCTTATTAAGCTATACGTTTACAAAGTTGTGCACATAAAGAGCCATATTATTTTATTAACTAAAATTTGTTACGATTATCTTTGGTTGTTGCATATGTTGCTTTCGATTTATCAATTGTCGTGTTCTACAAATTCAAGGAAGTTTTTAAGATAGTACTTGTGTCTAAGTTCTATATATTCCTTTAATATTTTTGTGGGTGTTTTCTCGTGTACATGCACGTTTCTAATTCCTCAAGAATGTTCGTTGTAAAACCTTTTGGTATTCTGTGTGGAATTTGTAGTGCATTTCCGATGACACCAGGTGCGTGGTTTTGATTTTTCAGGTGTAGGAAGCAGCTCGACCGGTTATATTCGCTCTCTCTAGTGTGTTCTTTATATCTCACGTTAAAATTTCTTCCTGTTTGGCCAATGTAAAAGCTATTACAACTGCCACATGTGATTTTATATACGCCTGGGTTATTGCATTTCGGTGTACTAGTGGTGGCGGAACGCAATTTTATTGAAAGGCTCTTATTCGTTCGGAAGGCTAGTTGGATATTTATGACTTTAAAAAGGTGTATTAATTCTGTTGGAGATTCTTCCAAGCTAGAGTGCTGGTATGAATCTTATTTTCTATGTCGGTGATGTTTCTGGACTTGTACATACTGTATCTCGCTATGTATTGTGTTCTGCTTTCGTGTTTTACATTTGTAATATAATTTTGTGATTGTGTTGGGGTCAAAATCAGTTGTATAGGCTATATAACGAAGTTTATTAAGTTCGTTTTGAATAGCTGCTTTTCTAATGGGACGTTATTTAATGTATTAATCATAGAATGGAAAAACGCTACTTTATGAGCCATTGGGTGACAGGAATTGGCGTTTATAGTATTGTCAGAAGCGGTATTTTATCTATAGACATCAAATGTGTAGCGATTATTATTTTTGCCAATTGTGAGATCCAGATAGTTAATGGTATTGTCTTTCTCAATTAGAACACAAAAATGGGTAGAACAGAAGTAACATATGCAACAAGCAAATTTTAATTAATAAAATAATATCGCTGTTCGTCCGCACACACTTCGTAAACATGTAGCGCCACAAGAGTCGAACTGTCAAACTGCTGTCACGTCGTAATTAACATTTAATTTCAACATCTTGACGCTAATTACGATCTTATTAAAGCAGTGACAGTTACAAAACAGACCACTAACGACGCAATATGGACGTCACATCAATCTAGACGTGAGTACAAGACAGCTACTTTAATGTGGATGACACTGGCATCCATACCTGTTCTCACATGATCTTTGGCGTGACGTCACGTGTGCTGGAATGCTGTTAAAATTGCTCGTCAATATTTCATAAAGTTTTATTCCTTTCAGTTACTTATTTTAAAGTTTATTCGTGTTAATATTTGCTGTAAAAGTAACTTATTAGTGGATTTTCATTAATATCAGTCTTTCTTCCTGTATTGTTGACTCGAGTGGTCTGTCGTTCGAAAATGTGCTTACATCGTTTGTCCAAACCTCGCGCCTCAGTAGTTTGTTTACATTTCGCGGCGTGCAGTTGCAGCTGTGGCGGTTATAAAGCTAAGTACTGACAAAGTTATTTGTGCACTGTTATACAGTAATTAAATTTAATAGTTTTGAGCGTTGTTTTGTGCTGTTTATGGCGAAATAACGAATCAGTAAACTTTTGGAAACGTTCGCTCGCTGTGGGTGTTTTTTTTTTCTTTTTTTGTGAGTTGAAGTCGTTTAATAAATTTTATGGTTTAGTTTCCATTGACGCTTTTTATTGTTTCTAGTGAAATATTTCAGTAAAATTTTCATTGTGTTTTAACTTCGTCGAGTGTTACAGTGGCCACTTGAATTTTTGGTTTTAGCTAATAATTTTGTGAAGTTTTGTTAGTATTGGTATTAGCTGCGGTGTAGTAGTATTAATACAAGTAGTTGTTTTCTTAGTAGACAGAGAATTTCGAGACCACTACTGTTTGTTCTACTGGTGTAACTGAACTTAGGTAATGTGGATGTAGTTTTTTTCAGTTACTATAAAATTTTACTGTGAGTGAGAATTGAGAGCTCTGTCATAGGTTTGTGAGCAATGGGTTACGGTATGGGATTTGTTCAAAGTATTTTCATTGGGGGGAGGGGGGGTGGATGCAGTGGTGAAACCAGTGGGCATTCTAGCAAGATCCTCTCATGAGAATGCAGAATCTGTAGTAGAAATAAGTTGATCAAGGAGCAGAAGCATAAGATCTGTGCCCTTGAGGTGCAGTTACAAGGTGCAAAGGAGGAACTAGATGGGTTGAGGAGAGTGAAGGGTGGTCGGGAATGAGAACTGGCAGTTGGAAAGAAGGCCTAGGAGGAGGTATTCAGACAGTTTATACTTTGCATGTATGCAATAGATTTGACCAACTGTCAGAGTTGAGTGGAGAGGAGCCTCGTTTAGCTGTAGGTGTTGGGGATGTGCAGCAGTTCTCAGCAGTTAGGTGGCCTAGGTCAGTTGCAAAGTCTAATAGAAACAGGAAGGTTCTGCTGCTAGGTAGTTCGCATTGAGTACCAGGTCACTAGCATTGTGAAACCTTGTGCAGTGTTGGCTCAGGTGACTGACAGCATAGGGAAGTTACGTAGGAATTTTACGGAGGAGGATTAGGTAGTGATAGTGGGTGGAGCAGGGAACAGTCGTGATATGGACGGGAAATATGATGTAGGCGGTGACTTGTAAATAAAATGTAAATTAATGCAGATGAGTAGGAAAAAGAATCCCGTAATGTTTGAATACTCCATTAGTAGTCTACCGCTTGAAACAGTCACGTCGATTAAATATTTGTGCGTAACATTGCAGAGCGATATGAAGTGGGACAAGCATGTAATGACAGTTGTGGGGAAGGCGGATAGTCGTCTTCAGTTCAATGGTAGAATTTTGGAAGATGTGCTTCATCTGTAAAGGAGACCACTTATAAAACACTAAAACGACCCATTCTTGAGTACTGCTCGAGCGTTTGGGATCCCTATCAGGTCAGATTGAGGGAGTACATAAAAGCAATTGAGAGGCGGGCTGCTAGATTTGTTACTGGTAGGTTTGATCATCACGCGAATGTTACGGAAATGCTTTAGGAACTCGGGTGGGAGTCTCTAGAGGAAAGGAGGCGTTCTTTTCGTGAATCGCTACTGAGGAAATTTAGAGAACCAGCATTTGAGGCTGACTACAGTACAATTTTGCTGCCGGCAGCTTATATTTTGCGGAAAGACTACAAAGATAAGATAAGAGAGATTAGGGCTCGTACAGAGGCATACAGGCAGTCATTTTTTCCCCTCGTTCTGTTTGGGAGTGGAACAGGGAGAGAAGATGGTAGTTGTGGTACGAGGTACCCTCCGCCATGCACCGTATGGTGGATTACGGAGTATGTATGTAGATGTTCATGCAGACTTGGTAAAGACAGCACTAATGTGCATTTCATGCATCTGTTTGTGTCATGATAGACCTCATCTTAATGCTGCTGTTAGGCACTTAGCTTGGGGCTGGGGAGGATGCTGATGTCAGAGGGCATGGGTCACATCTCAGTGGTGCCAGTTGGGTCTGTCAGTAGATAAGGTTTCACTAGACATGGCCTGCACCTCAATAGCTATGGGGAGGCTGGCTAAGCTTATAGAGATAGTGTAGTGGGATCACTCTTGGAAAAATTCCCGTACTAGTTGGTGTTGGAGCTACGTCTTTTTTTAGATTGAAGTCATGTGTTAGGTATACCTAATTAAAGGAAGTCTCTCTAAATAAGGGCTCACCTTCAGAGAACATCATGTTTCCAAGTAGAGAAGGAATTAGCATATTTCATCAAAATATAAGAAGTGTTAAAGATAGAGTTAGTGAACTGCTTATAGATGCTGACTCTGAAATTATTGGTGTCGGGGCACCACTTAAATAGTTTGGCAGTTCAGAGGCTTCCTTTAACAGGATACAGATTAGCTGGCTGTTTTTCAAGGAGTTCCTTGCGGGGTGGGGGGAGTGGCTATGTACGTAAAACAAACAGTATTCCGTTGAGTACATAGACGTATCACGGCACTGCACTGAACAGATATTTGAATGTCCTTCGGGAGCAGTTGAAATTAGTGAAACTAAACTTCTAATTGTTGTTTTTTATAGGTCTCCTAACTCTGACTTCAGAGCATTTCTGTTCAAGCTAGAGAGGGTTCTTGATTCACTTTGTAGGAAGTACCAAAAATTAGTTATACATGGTGACTTCAATATAAATTTTGTATCTAGGGTGCAGGGGAATAGTAGCAGAGCCATAGACAATATTTTTATTCATTCATCATTACTAGATGGGCATTCTGTTAGTAAAAGGGTGAATGGCCTTTCAGACCATGATGCACAAATTTTAACACTGGAAGGCTTTTGTACTCAAACAAATTTCACATACAATTACAAATTATGTAGGAAAGTTAATCCAACAGCGCTAGAGAGTTTTTTTAAACCTTGTCAAGAAACAAGAGTGGCAGGATGTTTATAGTGCCCAGGTGGGTGACTAGTGGGATAAGATATCTTGTAGAACAAAGTGGAAATTGTATCAAAATGTTAGAAGTAGTCACAATCAAGCTACAGTAGCCCATTACAAACAGTACTGTAAGGTGCTTAAAAATGTTATTAGGAAGGCAAAGAGTATGCGGTACTCAAATAGAATAGCTAATTCATAGTTAAAATTAAAATTGTGAAGGAAGTGTCTGGTCAGCAGCACAAGGTGGACAATATAAATACTTCTGTTACTGATGAATCAGATACCTGTACAGTATTTAGCAATCATTCCCTGAGCATTTCTGGTGAATTAAATAAAAATTTACTTTCTACAGGGAATCATATAACGTTGTTGGCAAATGCCTTTTTGAGATTGATGTCTGCAATATTCCTCTGTGATTCAGATGAGGGAGATTGAGTCAGTAATTAAATAACTGAAGACTAGGGAATCTCATGGTTATGATGAAGTGCCTAGCAGAATATTAAAGTACTGTGCTCCACATGTTAGCACTGTATTTAGCCATATTTCTTAATTTTTTCCTTTAGGAATGGACAGTTTCCTGAATGATAAAATTACTCAGTAGTAAAGGCACTTTATAAAAAGGGAGAAAGGGATAATGTAGATAATTTTAGACCTATTTCTGTGCCATCAGTGTTTGCTAAAGTTATTGAAAAGGCTGTTTATGTAAGGATAATTGATCATTTTATACCACATGATTTGCTAGCATACACTTTTTTCCTTAGCCATCACTCCCCTGGGTTGTTTGATGCTACCTGCCACAAGTTATTCTCATGTGCCAACCTCTTCATCTCAGAGTAGCACTTGCAACTTACGTCCTATATTGCTCAGTGACCGTACTCCAATCTCTTTCTTCCTCTACAGTTTTTACCCTCTAAAGCTCCCTCTAGTTCCGTACAAGTTATTTCATGATGTGTCAACACCCGTCCTATCATTCTGTGCTACCCTCTTGTCAGTGTTTTCCATATATTCTTTTCCTCTCCAATTCTACCCAGAACCACCTTGTCAGTCCACCCACTTTTTGACATTCGTCTGTAACTTCACATCTCAAACTATTTGATTCTCTTCTGTTACGGTTTGCCCACAGTCCATGTTTCGCTATTGTACAATGCTGTGCTCCAGACGTACATTCTCCCTCAGATTAAGGCCTATCTTTGATACTAGTATACTCCTCATGGCCGTAAATGCCCTTTTAGCTGATTCTGATGCCCTTGAACTGTCCACCATCTGTTACTTTGCTGCCTACGTAGCAGAATGCCATAACTTCATCCACTTCGTGACCATCAATCGTTACGCTTACTTTCTCGCAGTTCTCATTTCTGCTACTTTTCACTGCTTTTGTCTTTCTTATTTCCCAATCCATATTCCGCTCTCATCCGACTGTTCACTCAATTCTTCATTCTAGTTTTTGATAACGAGCACACTTTTAGTGACTTCCAACTAACTTCACATGTAATGTCAAATATTTTCTAAACGTTTCCTCGCTTACATGCTTGATGTTAGATGTGTAATACATCAAGCCATCTTGATAGTAATGAGATATGTTGCAGCGTTTCTACACGAGCTGTCGCTTCTTTAAAGAATGGGGTCTGTAGGGTTTACCGTTACTCACTGGAACAATTCGTATAATTGTAAGGGACCACATACGAAATAACGTATCCCAAGATTATCGAACAGTAGAAGATGACCAGATAAAAGTGTCATTTGGTGTAGCGTGAAATTATTTACTTCATAATTTGAGATCTGTGTGTGCAGGTAGTGTTTATCAGCCTACCTCTTCATGCTGTTATGTTCCAAAAAGTCTTGCACGAAAATGCGATTTTTCAGGGAGATCGTAACTAGGGTTCTATTGAGCACAGGGATGAGGGGTCAATAGTTTTGGGCAGCCCTGACCTAATTACCGTTTCTCTACATACTGCAAGAGTGTCCATACTGAAGATACGCTACAGTATAGGTTAAAAATTAAAAAAAGAAATTTTCCTCGATCCAGGATAATTGAACAAATAGGTTGGTTCTTTTGCATTAAGTGCAGTGTAGAGTGGACCACATATGGCTTATAAAAGTACCGTTTGTTCATGGGCCGTTTCTGAAAAACCCCGAAAAGCCGTGATTTTTGGATACGAGAAGTACAAACGTGGGTATGGCCACACCTGTATTTTCCATACATGGCAGCTCGTCGAAGATTTTGCCATATGTCCTTCAGATCATGTTCTCGGTGAATATTGAAACTTTTTCCGATATCATTATCCGTTACCGAGATCCAGAGGTTGAAAGTCACTGTACTTCAGCACTTAAAATACGCACGTCATATCTCATCAGAGGCGTAAGTGTATCTTTAACTGATGTAGTAAATACATGGCAAGAATTCTAGGTTCATCGCAAGGGCTCTGAGGTCACCAATCTATGTTCTTAGGCAACATTTTTTCACCAATAAAACTTTGTTGCACAGTTCCTGTATAATAGACGTTTCACGCTTATAGAAATGTGATACTGCAGTGCCAGAAAATGGGCTTTAACATGCCTGAAATTAACTTAAAACGAGCGAAACATTGTGTAAGAGGGGAAAGACTAGAGATTCAGTAAAATATCTCTCTTAATATTTTTGCTCTTCTAAGATGCAAATCACAAGCTGGACACTTCATATGAACCGCGATCAGTAAGCAAACTAACTTTATATTATGCGTACTTACTGGTAGTTTGTATGTGTCAGAGCATATAAATGTGCCAGAGTATATGAATAAACCGTCATACCTTTGCTGACCTATAGAATTCGTTTTATATATGCCCTTGCTATAGCAGGGAAAAGAAGGGAACCAGCGGAAAAGCGCTCCTATCGGAGTACAAAAAACGGCGAATATGTTCCTCTTCAAAAGACTCTGAAAGAGAAGTGGCTACCCAGCTGCCTCAACCCTCATTCTGCCTTCCTCACTAAATATTGTTGGCTTGTGAGCATATTTGTGCTTTTCTGTGCTGATAGTAGTAGAGAAACAGTGAGAGAGTTGGGAGACAGTATCCGTGCGTGTGCGTGCGCGAGAGAGAGAGAGAGAGAGAGAGAGAGAGAGAGTTGGTGAAAACAATAAAAGCAGTGTGACCCAAAGAGAGGTGACATATTGATGGTCGGTGAGAGGTGGTTGCAATAAAGGATAGAGAGACATGGACGGAGATATAGTGGGAGCAGAAGATGGAGGAGGCAGTGGAAATGAGAAACACAGATGAGTGGAGGTTATACAAAAGCTTGGTGGGGATCTGGACCCAAATAAATCGGCGAGCACGTTTGAGAGGGCGTGTTTTGGACCGAAATTTTAAACAGATGGGTACCGGAAATAGAGAGGGACCCCCCCCCCCCCCAGAATTTTTGATGGTGGACACAGTGGTAGTGACAAAGACAGACAGAGGCAGTGGGATATATGGTAGTTCTGTGGTTGATAAGGGGGATAGTGAGACAGATACATATGCAGATGGGGGCAGTGAGTGGGAGATGGTTAACTACAAAGAGAGACTGGATAAAAGGGCTTAGAATGTTCCGTGTGAAAGCTGTACGAATATCTTCGCATGCCAGAATTTTTGGCAATGAAGGAATAATGAGAATTTGGCTCAAGCTGTTCCCCACTTTTGAGTCTTACGAAGAGAAACATATTTGCTTATTCTGTGCTGCAACAGGAGTGTTTTCCCGCTGGTTTTATAATGATCAATACGACTAACCAGTAAACTTATCCAAAGGGTACACTTAGATTTCGACCGGCTTGTAGTGTAGAGCAAGGTAAGAGACAAATATCTTTTTTTTTTTTTGTACTTGCCCAGACGTTCGTCAAGGGGGTGAAACACCCCATTAAAAAAAAATTGAGTTTAATATTTATGAATGAATACCGTTGAAACGGTAACAAATACTTAATACAAACTTCAAATAAAAGTTCTATCGTTTGTAATGTTACAGCGATGCATCCACCTTTGTCGAAAAAGCCATTTATTTTCGATAACCCATCCCCCTCCCGTAACTATTCGATTTTTTGTTTCGACATTTGACGAATAGCAAAACGTATAGCGTCGTTAGTACCAAATGCAGTCATGCACGACGAAGAGGCATTTGGCAGAAATTAGCCGGAAATATACCTCTATCGCTATATATGCGGTCGATATGTTTCCGCTTCAATGCTAGTTATGATGTTGCGTTCTTTAATAAGTATTTCCCAAGTAAATGTATTCCAAACGTATATTCTACATTATTTAATTTTTTTACCTTGTGTTGTATTTGCTTTTTCTTTTTTTACTTTTGGCCGGCCAGTGTGGTGGAGCGGTTCTAGGCGCTTCAGTCAGGAGCCGCGCTGCTGCTACGGTCGCAGGTTCGAATCCTGCCTCGGGCATGGATGTGTGTAATGTCCTTAGGTTAGTTAGGTTTAAGTAGTTCTAAGTTCTAGGGAACTGATGACCTAAGACGTTAAGTCTCATAGTGCTCAGAGCCATTTGAAACAACCATTTTACTTTTGCCGTATTTCTTTGTTTTCAAGTTTTCAAATTTTCAGATTTAATTATTTTATATTTGGTATTGTTTGTACATTATTGTTGGAACGTTATTATAAATCTGTAGAATAATGAGGAAGTATAGAATTCCAGAATGAGATTTTCACTCTGCAGCGGAGTGTGCGCTGATATGAAACTTCGAAACTTCCTGGCAGATTAAAACTGTGTGCCGGACCGAGACTCGAACTCGGGACCTTTACCTTCCGCAGGCAAGTGCTCTACCAACTGAGCTACCCAAGCACGACTCACGCCCCGTCCTCACAGATTTACTTCCGGCAGTACCTCGTCTCCTACCTTCCAAACTTTACAGAAGCTCTCCTGCGAACCTAGCAGAACTAGCACCCCTGAAAGAAAGGATATTGCGGAGACATGGCTTAGCCACAGCCTGGGGGATGTTTCCAGAATGAGATTTTCACTCTGTAAAGTTTGGAAGGTAGGAGACGAGGTACAGCCGGAATTAAATTTGTGAGGACGGGGCGTGAGTCGTGCTTGGGTAACTCAGTTGGTAGAGCACTTGCCCGCGAAAGGCAAAGGTCCCGAGTTCGAGTCTCGGCCCGGCACACAACTTTAATCTGCCAGGAAGTTTCAAGTACAGAATTGTTTGGGCCAACAAAAAAGAAATGCCAGATGCACTTTGATTTTGCGCCCCAAGCACTGGAGTTTTCCGAAGAAAGTTATTTTCCGAAAAATTTGGGTGCTCCGTTGTAACGTACACTATAAACATGGGAATTTTTGTTTGAAGTGTCTTTTGTACCTGTTACCATTTCAGCTGTTCGTTCAGAAATATGAAACTCGGTATTTTTCTAGAGGATGTTTCACCCCCTAAACAACCGTATGAGCTGTTATAAAAAAAAAAATTGTCCTATTTTGCTCTAAACTAAAAGATATTAAGAACCGACCAAAACAGAAGTATATGCCTTGGAATGCTTTACCTGGAAGTTGTAAAGAAGTATATTTAAAGAAATACAAAGCAGCAAAGTCCTGCGTAAGGAAAAAACTAAGGAACATTACAACATAGGAACGAGAAAAAGATCAGTTACAGCCGATTTAGTTCTGAATAAGTACTATTTTTCTGTATTTGTTTGATCTGATTTGCAACAGGTGTGTTTCCTATCTTTTACAAGTAAAAGGATAAACAAGTCGAACTATCAGCCATAGAAGCAGTGCTAAAATTTTTGGTTTTTATAGAAACATTTTTTAAGAAAAGGTTATTTTTAATTTGTAAAGTTTCCATTACTTTGAAATATTGCGTTATTATAGAAAATGGGAAAGACGATCAGTGCTGCTTTAATATCAATACCGACAGAAACGGGCAACAAAAGCATTTCACAAGAATTGGTACAGCATTGCTGAGACAATTATGTCCCTATAGCACGTGGCGGTTGTAACACTCGGGTTAAACCGGTGTTAGAAAAACCGAAAACAGGTTATTTGAGCGATAAGCGCCATCCCTGTTACAACGTCCAGCTCGTGTCCGTATTGTCGTGGAAGCGACAGGGCCGGTAGGGTTTCTCGTCGTGTCGACGTCAAGGTGATCGGGGCGCGCCCCTCTCGCCAGCAGGTGTGCCCCGGCCCCGGCGCGCCGCCCCCGCAGATGTCGCGCGCCGGCTGGCCGCCCGCGGCCGCCCCCGCCGCCTCCACGGCCGCCCCCAGCGGCGCCGCCTCCCCGCACGACGTCGCCCCCGCGGCCGCCCCCGCGCCGCTGCCGCAGCCCGGCAGGAGGGCGGGGGTGCTTCTGACGGGGGCGAGCAGGCCGCTGCAGCATCCCGCCCACGCCTACCAGGTGAGTCAGCCGAGGGCAAGCGCGAAGCTACAGTGACCACTTCGGAAAAATAGAGCTGCGACGGTGAAACGTTGTAGCTGTGTCAGTATTCTCTAGATATACGCACCGTCGTCGTCATAGGCGGAACAGTAGGGAGCGACCGACCGCCATGTCACCCTGATCCCTTCGGAAAAATAGAGCTGCGACCGTGAAACGTTGTAGCTGTGTCAGTATTCTCTAGATATACGCACCGTCGTCGTCATAGGCGGAACAGTAGGGAGCGACCGGCCGCCATGTCACCCTGATCCCTTCGGAAAAATAGAGCTGCGACCGTGAAACGTTGTAGCCGAGTCAGTATTCTCTAGATATAAGCACCGTCGTCGTCATAGGCGGAACAGTAGGGAGCGACCGACCGCCATGTCACACTGATCCCTTCGGAAAAATAGAGCTGCGACCGTGAAACGTTGTAGCTGTTTCAGTATTCTCTAGATATAAGCACCGTCGCCGTCATAGGCGGAACAGTAGGGAGCGACCGGCCGCCATGTCACCCTGATCCCTTCGGAAAAATAGAGCTGCGACCGTGAAACGTTGTAGCTGTTTCAGTATTCTCTGGATATAAGCACCGTCGCCGTCATAGGCGGAACAGTAGGGAGCGCCCGGCCGCCATGTCACCCTGATCCCTTCGGAAAAATAGAGCTGCGACCGTGAAACGTTGTCGCTGTGTCAGTATTCTCTAGATATAAGCACCGTCGTCGTCATAGGCAGAACAGTAGGGAGCGACCGACCGCCATGTCACCCTGATCCCTTCGGAAAAATAGAGCTGCGACCGTGAAACGTTGTCGCTGTGTCAGTATTCTCTAGATATAAGCACCGTCGTCGTCATAGGCAGAACAGTAGGGAGCGACCGACCGCCATGTCACCCTGATCCCTTCGGAAAAATAGAGCTGCGCCCGTGAAACGTTGTCGCTGTGTCAGTATTCTCTAGATATAAGCACCGTCGTCGTCATAGACGGAACAGTAGGGAGCGACCGACCGCCATGTCACGCTGATCCCTTCGGAAAAATAGAGCTGCGACCGTGAAACGTTGTCGCTGTGTCAGTATTCTCTAGATATAAGCACCGTCGTCGTCATAGGCAGAACAGTAGGGAGCGACCGACCGCCATGTCACCCTGATCCCTTCGGAAAAATAAAGCTGCGACCGTGAAACGTTGTAGCTGTGTCAGTATTCTCTAGATATAAGCACCGTCGTCGTCACAGGCGGAACAATAGGGAGCGACCGACCGCCATGTCACCCTATGTCAGTGTCGTGATTCGGATGGAGTACGGAGGGATAGAGGTTGGCGCACAGCACTCCGGGCCGCTAGTACGAGCAGTACGAAGGTCGTTCAATAAGTAATGCCCCACTTTTTTTTCTCGGAATATATTTATTGTTGAGTCAGAATTTGGTGACAAAATACATGAACGTGTCTTGACCATGTCCTGTTTTTCTACGTAGTCTCCATCACGTTCTGTGGACGTTTGGCAACGTTGTGGAGAGCATGTATCCGCTGCTGGTAAAAGCTCTTGTCTTGTAGGCGTAGCCATTTTTTCACTGCGCGAATGGCTCTCGTCATCTTCGAAGTGTGTTCCTCGTACAGAATCTTTAAAGCTGCCCTAAGAGATGGAAGTCTGACGGTGGCAGGTCTGGGCTGTAGGGCGTATGAGGTAGTGGTGCCAAAGAAAATTTGGCGACGTGTTCCCGGGTTCTCAGACTGACGTGTGGGCGTGCATTGTCGTTCTGGAACTAGATTCCTACTGGATTCTTGTCCTATCGAACACATCAGAAACTATTCTTGAGTTTATTCAGAGTCTTCATGTATCCCTCTGAAATGATTGTCCACCCTCTTGGCATAACATCCACTAGATTGACGCTATCACAGTCCCAGAAGACTGTCATCGTGAGTTTTCCGCCGGAGGGGGTTGTCTCGAATTTCTTCCATTTTGGTGAATGAGGATAGTGCCATTCCGTGGACTGACTTTTTGTTTCCGGTGCAAAATGGTACACCCAGTTTTCGTTGCCCATAACGATCCGTGACTGAAAGGCCTCTCTGTTGGTCTCAAAACGCTGACGAAAGGGCCTTTCTTTGAATCTTGTGCTCCACTGTGAGCGTTCGTGGAACCCATCGTGAGCACCTCTGAATATCCGAGAGTCTCCTCCATTGCAGACGCACTTAAAATGCTGACCTACAACTGTAGAGCCAATTGTCGAGTTGTGATGCGCCGTTGGGCAAGAATAATGGCGTCCGCACGACTCAGCACGTCTGGAGCAGTGGCTGTGACAGGACGTCCCGAGCGTGGCTGAGCGTGGAGCTGTGTTTCTGCGTTTCCCGAGGCTGTAACTTTCTTTACGAGTCAACCAACTGTACTCCTATCGACCGCAGCATCGCCATACACTGCACACAGACGTTTATGGATGTTCAGCACGGTTTCTTTTTCTGCACACAAAAATCCAATAACAGGTTGCTGCTCGTAACGTGAGTCGGGCTGCCATCTGCCAGAACGGTTTGAATCAACATGGATTCCGGAAACAGCGATCGTGAGAGACCCAACTCACTTTATTCGTTCATGAGACCCAGAAAATATTAGATACAGGCTCCCACGTAGATGCCATTTTCCTTGACTTCCGTAAGGCGTTCGATACAGTTCCGCACTGTCGCCTGATAAACAAAGTAAGAGCCTACGGAATATCAGACCAGCTGTGTGGCTGGATTGAAGAGTTTCTAGCAAACAGAACACAGCATGTTGTTCTCAATGGAGAGACGTCTACAGACGTCGAAGTAACCTCTGGCGTGCCACAGGGGAGTGTTATGGGACCATTGCTTTTCACAATACACCGGGTGATCAAAAAGTCAGTATAAATTTGAAAACTGAATAAACCACGGAATAATGTACATAGAGAGGTAAAAATTGACACACATGTTTGGAATGACATGGGGTTTTATTAGAACAAAAAAAAGTATTGCTAGATTCGTGAAAGATCCCCCGCGCGCGTCGTTTGGTGATGATCGTGTGCTCAGCCGCCACTTTCGTCACGCTTGTCCTCCCAGGTCCCCAGACCTCAGTCCGTGCGGTTATTGGCTTTGGGGTTACCTGAAGTCGCAAGTGTATCGTGATCGACCGACATCTCTACGGATGCTGAAAGACAACATCCGACGCCAATGCCTCACCATAACTCCGGACATGCTTTACAGTGCTGTTCACAACATTATTCCTCGACTACAGCTATTGTTGAGGAATGATGGTCGAGATATTCAGGATTTCCTGCAAAGAACATCATCTTTGCTTTGTCTTACTTTGTTATGCTAATTATTGCTATTCTGATCGCATGAAGCTCCATCTGTCGGACATTTTTGAACTTTTGTATTTTTTTTGTTCTAATAAAACCCCCATGTCATTCCATGCATGTGTGTCAATTTGTACTTCTCTGTCTGCATTATTTCGTGATTTATTCAGTTTTCAAATTTGTACTGACTTTTTGATCACCCGGTATATAGATGACCTAGTAGATAGTGTCGAAAGTTCCATGCGGCTTTTCGCGGATGATGCTGTAGTATACAGAGAACTTGCAGCATTAGAAAATTGCAGCGAAATGCAGGAAGATCTGCAGCGGATAGGCACTTGGTGCAGGGAGTGGCAATGACACCTAACATAGACAAATGTAATGTATTACGAATACATAGGAAGAAGGATCCTTTATTGTATGATTATATGATAGCGGAACAAACACTGGTAGCAGTTACTTCTGTAAAATATCTTGGGGTATGCGTGCGGAACGATTTGAAGTGGAATGATCATATGAAATTAATTGTTGGTAAGGCGGGTGCCAGGTTGGGATTCATTGGGAGAGTCCTTAGAAAATGTTGTCCATCAACAAAGGAGCTGGATTACAAAACACTCGTTCGACCTATACTCGAGTATTGCTCATCAGTGTGGGATCCGTACCAGATCGAGTTGACGGAGGAGATGGAGAAGATCCAAAGAAGAGCGGCGCGTTTCGTCACAGGGTTATTTGGTAAAGGTGACAGCGTTACGGGGATGTTTAGCAAACTCGAGTGGCAGACTCTGCAAGAGAGGCGCTCTGCATCGCGGTGTAGCTTGCAGTCCAGGTTTCGAGAGGGTGCGTTTCTGGATGAGGTATCGAATATATCGCTTCCCCCTGTTTATACCTCCCGAGGAGATCACGAATGTAAAATTAGAGAGATTCGAGCGTGCACGGAGGCTTTCCGGCAGTCTGTTTTTCCCGCAAACCATACACGACTGGAACAGGAAAGGGAGGTAATGAGTGGCACGTAAAGTGCCCTCCGCCACACACCGTTGGGTGGCTTGCTGAGTATAAATGTAGACGTAGATACTTTACCGGCGCACATAACAGACATCAAATGTAATGCACCAACCAGGTCTGTGTATATTAATGGCTTTTTTTTTAAAAAAAAAGTATGGGGCATTACTTACTGAACGACCCTCGTATATGCACGACCTGAGCCTCCCCACGCGACTAGCGCCCGAGAGGACAGATGTATAGTTTCTT
Source organism: Schistocerca piceifrons (assembly GCF_021461385.2). Taxonomy (NCBI): domain Eukaryota; kingdom Metazoa; phylum Arthropoda; class Insecta; order Orthoptera; family Acrididae; genus Schistocerca; species Schistocerca piceifrons. Next base: position 5,979,695 of record NC_060148.1, read on the forward strand.
CGCTGGTGCAGGATCCTATAGCAGACGACGTTCTTTGATGGAGATGGCACCTCTGTATACTTAAAATTCCCTAACACAGTTTAATGAGTGCAATGAGCAATTGTATTCGCTGTCATGTCTCGTGTTGCAATTTTAGTGCCCAGCAGGGTATTGAAACGAAGTGTGTGTGGGCAGCCCGCGATGCCGGTGCTGCGAGAGGAGGAACTGGCGTGCTGCTACCGCCCCCGTGGGGGCTCGCAGCTGCTGTACGCCAGCACGGGCGACCTCTACCAGGCGCTTCCGCCCCCGGCCGCCTCCGGCGCCGCCCCCGCCGTCTCCAGCGCCGCCCCCGCCGCCGTGGTGAGGGTGGCCCCCAGCGCCGCTGCCGCCCCCGGCGCGCTGCCCCACGACATCTACCGGACACCCGTCGTCCACCACCAGGTCAGGATCACCACCAGATACCATCACATGTGCTGACCACTTCCAGAAATCGACTTGTAAAGTTTGGCCCACCTCCTCCTCCTCCTCCTCTTATCGTTCCTTTACTTTCACTGTCCACCTCATAAGTCTGTTCTTCCTATTTCCTTTTCCTCTTCAACTCATCTGTAGATTGTTCATCATTCCACTGACTATCTCATTTTTACTCATTTTCATCTGTCTTCTCTCATTTTTCTCCCTACCTTCCTCATACTTCCTAATTGTCTCTCTCTTACCACTAATTTGTCTTTTATCTCTACAGTAGGTGACTGAGAACAATACAGTAGAGGAAGGGTGCCTATTATGCGATAGTTCCCTAATATGAGACGCCCCAAATGTCGTCATGTTAGGGGTTGCACTCTGGTGGAGAGTTTCTTAACGCTTTATTTGGCAAATGGTGAAAATAAAAACAAACTTTTTTCACTGCTTATATTTATTTATTATGCTTAATGATATACAATTCAGTCAGTTTTAGAAATTTTTTGAGAAAAATTATGAAAATTATGAAATGTTGCTTACAAGCAACATTGCCAGCAGTAGACCACATTTACACATATTGTAGAAAAAAAGTGTTTTCAATAACCTCAAGCAAAAGGTTTCCTGTAAGTGAATAATTTAATTTATAAACACATTTATGCATTCCTGCTGTGTAATAGAACTGTTTCATTTTCCCTTCTAGTTCTTCTTGTAATGGAATTTTTGGAAACAGTTCCTCTTCGGAACGAAGCACAATACTAGATTGCATTTTGAACACATGACTGTAGAAAATCCAGATGGACAATACCAACGACCTTTGGGACCGTATGCAGGCCAATGCCCCATATTATCTAATAGGACATCTTGTGTAACAGTCGGAGCTGTTGGCTTCCTCCTCTTCTTTTGTGGTGGTGTTATGCCTTCCTACTTTCTTTTCCCTGAAAACATCAAACCATTGGCAGTATCTGCCCTGAATGACTTCAGTGAGGTCTTCTTGTCCAGAGATTCTCTTTGAAATACCAGCCAGGCATTTGCAACACTCAGATGTAGCATAAATCCAATCAATCTGATGTACCAACAACACCTAGTTTTCATCGGTACTCTGTAGAGCTCTATCAGCATACCAGCAAGATCAACTCCTCCCATATGCTGCTTGTACTGGCGTACAATACTGGGACAGGGCACATCAATTCTTCTTTCTTCATTGCTGTCCATCATTTTACTGTTAAGAGTGGTTGGACACCACAAAGTGACCTTGCAAGTGTCAGATTTTATTGTTTTGAATATCCGACGTAAGCATATGTAATATACTAATGGCACTTGTGCCAACTATGGCCAATCTTGCTCACAGGCAACATAAAAGTTTTATACTATTTACGTAATTCAAAACAATATTAGATTGAAATATTTCCGCTGTAAACTCACCTCGGGGTATTTCTTGAAGAAAATCTACTAAGATTACTGCCAATTTATTGAAATCCACTCTTTCAGAACCAAAATAAGACACACCTGTTGCTCACACGAGGAGATCTCCGTAACACCACTGCACAAACTGCCATCTCGTGTGGAAAACTTTGAACTATTACAACCGGCATTCACGTTTAGGGGGGAGCGCGCAGTCTGTGAAGTAAAGCCACCACGGCCGCCTTAACCCTTTCGCTGCTACAGACACGTGCTCCCCGCATTTTGTCGTCACTGCACTGCTCGCCTGTGCAGAAACATCGTGTTCCGACTGCTTTGACACACTTTGTCATTCGATTTCACAAAAAGTATTTGGCCCAAAAATTTGATTTTTACACATCTTCTTGAGTGATGCCTTTGCCCCATAAATGACTTACTTTTGTTTCGATGTTTAACCCAGTTATTGTGCAGCATTAAATGTAGTAAACCACTGCACGAAATTTTGAAGAGTTTGCGGGGGTAGAAGTCCATAGCGTATACTTTCCGTATGCTCGATTTTAGTTGCGACAATGTTGAGAATCAAATGTGGACAAGATACCCAAATTTCATATAAAATTTACTGTATAAAAATACCTCATTTAATTTAAGTACCATATAGGTGTCGTATGTAATATTGATAAACATTCCGTCTTTCGCGACTGTAATAAAAGTTTTATTTATACCAGAGTCATTTCGCTTTTTTTCTAAAACGTTCTGATTAAAACAAAGTTGGCGAAGTACACAAAACTGAATTGTCGACGTAATGAAGCATAGAAACTAAAATATATTGTCTGTGAGGCGCAGTGCGCAAACAATTTGTGTTTGTCACAACGGACAGCAGATACTTGCCAAAACATAGACCAGTCGACGAAAACATTGAATATGATGTTGCCAAAGCAGCGAAGCAAAGAATTGCGTCAGACAATCAAGTAGCTTGGTAACGTACGAGCCGAAATTTTTAATACTGTCGCAAAAGAATATATCTCAGTATGAATAGTAAAACGGCGACTGCGGAAGAGAAGATATACAAACAGAACACACAACTTGAATATTGTATGTGTGCCTTTTCATTGTTTTTAATTGCTGTGAAAAGAAATATTGGAGGACAAAATTAGAAAAACCGAAAACTTATTATGATTATAATGAAGAGACAAAGCACTAGAAATTTCAAAAAGTTACATTCAAACGAATGAAATTCATGAAGTGCGACACTTCGAAATAGTTCTTAAATAAAGAAAATATTAAGCACCGCACAAGGTTTGAACGCACAGTCTTTGGCATAACACCCAAACACCTTTTTTTTTAAAAAAAAATCTCATTTTTTTCGCTTTTGTTCGTTACATCTGCTCGGGGCGGACGCCGGTAGACATCCGTGTAAGTTCGTTGTTGATCCATCAACACAGTTTTTTTTTTTTAAATTACAGAAGGTAGCTAACCCTCTGACCGAACACGCTGAGCTACCGTGCCGCCTAATACCTTAACCATTACGCTAACGCAGCTCACCATTTAACGGATGTCTAGAAGGACCCTAAACTACCACGCAAAATACCGACAAACACCGTTGGTATGACTATGAATTACTCACGTTTCGTCGAAGTACAATAGGAAATAAACAATCACCGCTGTTCTTTATTGCGAAAAAGCGGTTCGTGACAATGATACAAACACCTTTCCTTGCTATCGCCTGAATTAGGAGGCTTATTGCTTGTTTGGTTTAATTAATTAATAGAATATGAAGCAATTGGTATAAAGAATGCTTTTTCCAAACTTCCTACAAAAGAAAGCCTGCTATCAAGACATTGCTTTTGTTCAATTACTTTATTTATGACTGAACGTTTCTCACACTGAAGACACTCGTCCGTGCTCTGCACTGCAGTCGAGATCTGGCAACGTCGTTCTCTGTTCGATGGCTGACTGTGGTTTGTGACGTCAGATGCGTAGAACTAACCTAAACTCGGCCGCCGTCGTAAATGACGCGCACTTTGGTAGGACGCCATAGTTGAGCCGGACGGAGTACGTAGAGGTTGATACAAAATTTCTTGTGTTTGGAGTTTTTGCGACATCGGTGTTAAGACAATATTTCAGCTTAAAGGTGAGTGGATATTACTGCACTCTCTTATTGTTGTTATTTCTGACGGTATTACCTATAATCATTGACAGGTTCATTTTCCAACGAACGTTGTTAGCAAGTCCGTGATTCTTTGTGTAAAATGGCGAAATTCCTAACATGCGATAGTACTGGGATCCAAATACGCGATAGTGTCGCATATTACGATACCTATCGCAGAACCACCTGGAGACAGTCAAATAGGTCAAACGTCGCGTTCGTGTTCTCCTGCGTTACTAACTCCTTATGTGAAGCAATTGCAAGAATCTAAGCAGAAGAAATCAGAGGCCGAAGCTAAGAAAGGAGCCAGAAAGTTATTTGGGGAGAAGAGTGAAAAAATCTGCAAATCGTAGACCTAAAGCGGAAGAATGGTCTAGTGACTCGGCACCCGATGTCCACATCTTGAGGACAGTGGGGATTCAGGCAGCAGTGCTGACGATGACGCGGAGTGTCTGTTCTGTGCCGGGCGCTTTTCTGAAGACGAACACGGGGGGAAGTGGGCACAGTGCACGAAATGTTATCGCTGGGCTCATGAAGATTGCGGTGTGACAGAAGACAATTTTGTTTGCCCCAGATGTCGTAAATAAAAACGTAAGTACTGTGAAATGAGTGAAGGAGAACAGAAATGAATGAACATGTAAAAATTGTATATTCATATGTCATTATTCTGTAATGAAATAATTAAAGAAAAATATTACTACTGTCTCATATTAGGAAACCTTGATCTCATTTCTACGAAATGCCTTGTTTGTGAAGATTTAATAGCTACTCTGAAATATTGATTTATTATTGCAAATACGATAATTGTATGATAAAATTAAATAATGCAAGATATTATTACCGTCATAAAAATACAGTTGCACCTACTTTTAGGCCTTTCAAATAGGTTTACAAAAGTGTGTCTCATATTAGGCGGCTTTCCTCTTCCTGGAATGCCGGCCAGGGTGGCCGAGCGGTTCTAGGCGCTACAGTATGGAACCGCGCGACCGCTACGGTCGCAGGTTCGAATCCTGCCTCGGGCATGCATGTGTGTGATGTCCGTAGGTTAGCTAGGTTTAAGTAGTTCTGAGTTCTAGGGGACTGATGGCCTTAGAAGTTAAGTCCCATAGTGCTCAGAGTCATTGCAACCATTTCATTTCTTCCTGCAATGGGTGATGTGTGGGTTGGGGAAACAGTCATTCCCCGTGCTCAGATCCACCTAGCGGCTGCCCGCCGTCTGTGCCGCTGGCCGACTTAGATAGACTACGTGATCAAAAGTATCCGGACACCTGGCTGGGAATGACTTACACGTTCGTGGTGTCCTCCATCGGCAGTGCTGGAATTTGGTATGGTGTTGGCCCACCCTTAGCCTTAATGACAGCTTCCACTCTCGTAAGCATACGTTCGATCAGGTGATTGTTCTAAATTCCACTGCTGAGGAGATAAAACACGGGATTAAAGGCCTTCTGAAAATATGAAGCTATTAAGGCAATCTTGAAGATAAGATGCGAAAATTGGTATTTGTTTCCTTGGTTTGAAATGAAAAACGTATATGTTCCAGCATTTTTGGAAATTCAGCCATTAAGAGGGTAAAATAGTAGGTGGAAATAAATCAATATTAAAAAAAAAGTATTCTTAAGTCTACATCTATGAAAATTGGTATTTTACTTTTCGGTTAGAAATAAGAGGTCGTGTTTCAGCGTTTTTTGGGAATTCAGCCTCCTAAAGGAGTGAAATAAGGAATGTAAAGTTTTATGAAACTATTTCATAATGAAAACAGTTTTGAAGTCAAGTCTATGAAAATTTTGAAACGTCGCTCTTGAAAAATTAATGAATTACTGTGCTGATAAACCCCTACGTTATTTGATTTTGAAACAGCTGAGCAAAACTGAACATACTCAGACATTTCTCTCTTTACTTATTCTGATCAACACTAAACTGACACAATATTTTTAGCGCAACGCAATCTGACTTTCAAAAATCCCTACAAAAGAATGGCCCTGACTAACAATAACCTATACCTTTCATGAATCACTTACCTCACAAAAATCTTCGTTACTCGAACTACTGCAATACAGCGAGCGCCACTACTGCCAGCTAAATAAAAGATTCAAAGTACGGAAGGCACTAACTACTGATAGGCATAGTTAGCAAATGAAAGATTTTGGTAGAGAAGAAGCAATGTATTTACCTTAATATATATGTCAGTTCATGATATCCAGTATTACAAATTTCCTTTTTCTGACGGACACAAGTCCAGATCATCTGCTCTCAAAACTCCGCCATTTCTCTCCCCACATCCACCACTGCTGGCGGCTCACCTCCAACTGCGCAACGCTACATGCTGTTCACATCCAACTGACCAACACTACACAAGCGAATATTCCAACAATGCCAACCACACGCAGACTGCACACAGCACAGTCAGTGATTTACATACAGAGCGCTACGTGGCGTTACCAACATAAAAACCTAAACAGCCTACTCACAATTTTAATTTGGCTTCTCTGGTAGAAATTTAAAAAGTAGGTACTTCGCTGTTTTTGGAAATTCAATCCCGTAGGTGGTCAAATAGGGGGTGAAACTTTTTAAGAAAATATTTCGCTATATTATCTAGTTTTTAGAGATGAATCTATGAAAACTGGTATCATCGAGAAGTGATTCTCGGTTAAATATAAAGAAACACGTGTGAGGCGATGAAAGTTCGTACGGAAATATCATCACGAGAACGCAAAAGGTATGATACAACAGAAACCGTGGACTCGAGCTGACAGAAGCGCTTTTCGGTCAGAAGTACATTCGGAGGAGTACATGACATAATTAGCGTGAAAAGGATAGAAAGGGCCGCAGTTTGTGCCTAACGCCAAAATCTGATTAAAGGAAAACAAGACTTAGTCTGACAATACAGTCTAAGCGAGCGAAGCGGCGAGAGCTGACATGGTCGTTATGTACAAAAACACATTCATGTCTGCAACTGGATGACACTCCCTTCTCGTTAGTATTGAGACATGCATTGTTATCACACGACAGGAGTCTGGGTCGCCTTCAGGTCCATTGAAAGGTTGGATAGCGTGGTCTGCGGTTGTTTACGCGTACCACCCGCGGATGGAACAGAAAAGGGACAGCGAAAGGGTAGTGCTTGTAGAGTTAAGTACCCTCCGCCACATACGAGGGCTGCTCGAAAAGTGACTTTCCAAATTGCACGCGGAACGTGCATTCGCTTATGAATTTTTTTTGTTATGTTGGTACACATGACCCAAACATACGTTCCCAGTTTCAAGTGTACAGCATACTTCGTTTGTTTTTGACAGACAGAAATGTTAGATGTGTTTTAGTGTGCTCGGCGATTTTAGATTATTATAAAAATGGAGCACAGAATTTGCATCAAATTTTGTGTGAAAAATGGAATCGAGTGCTCTAAAACACTTGAAACGTTGACAGTGGCATACGGTGAGTCTGCTCTAAATAATAAAAAAAAACTCTTTACAAGTGGTACGAGCGGCCGAGAAGATGCCAATAATGGACCCTCGCACTGGACGCCCCAGCACATCGACAGATGATAACGTGGAAGCCGTGAAGAAAATTGTTTTGATAATCGTCGGATTATCGTAGAGACGTTCCTGAGGATGTTGGCATATCGGTCGGCTCGTGTCATGCAATTTTTTCCGACGTTTTGGTCACGAGACGTGTGTGGGCGAAGTTTGTTCCAAAACTTCTCAATTTTGATCAGAGGAACCGTCGCACGAGCATCGCTCAGGAGCTGTTGAATGAATGACGTCAACGATGAGCTTGATTTGCTCAAAAGCGTCATAACTGGTGACGAAACATGGTTCTGCGGTTATGACGCCGAAACAAAAGCCCAATCGCCCCAACGGAAGCACCCCGGAGAACCAAGACCGAAAAAAGCACGGCAAGTTCGCTCAAATGTGAAAGTGTTGCTCACTTTTTTTTTTTTTTCAATTACTGTGGCATAGAGCATCGTGAGCTTTTGCTTCAAGGTCGTACGGTCACTAAGGGGTATTACCTTGACGTTATGCGCCATTTGCGAGAAGCAATACACCAAAAAACGTCCGGAATTGTGGAAAAACAATTCGTGGCTTTTCCATCACGACAATGCACCTGCTCATTCATCGTTGCTTGTGAGAGAGAGTTTTTGGCCAAAACCAACACGACAATCGTGCCTCAGCCACCGTATTCGCCGGACTTGGACCCGTGCAACTTTCTCCTGCTCCCAAAACTGAAGAGACCTATGATAGGACGAAGATTTTCAGCGACTGAGGAAATAAAAACTGCATAGCTCGACGTACTCGAGGCTGTACCAAAAAGTGGTAATGAGAAGTGCTTCGAGGATTGGAAGAAGCGTTGGCACAATTGTATCTGAGGGGGATTGATGAATTGATGAGTGATGATTGATGAATTAATAAATATTTTCAAACTTCCTGGCAGATTAAGACTGTGTACCGGACCGAGACTCGAACACGTGACCTTTGCCTTTCGCGGGCAAGTGCTCTACCGAGCTACCCAAGCACGACTCACGCCCCGTCCTCACAGCTCTCATTCTGGAAACATCCCCCAGGCTGTGGCTAAGCCATGTCTCCGCAATATCCTTTCTTTTAGGAGTGCTAGTTCTGCAAGGTTCGCAGGAAAGCTGTAAAGTTAGGAAACTAAGGAGTCGAGGTACTGGCAGAAATAAAGCTGCGAGGACCGAGCCTGGTGGGTGAGCGGTAACGCTCGGGCCTGGCATTCGGGAGGACCTGGGTTCAATTCCCAGTCCGGCAGTCTTGGCTGAGGTTTCCGTGGTTTCCTTAGTCCCTCCAGGCAAATGCCGGGCCTGTACCCTTTCGATGGCCACGGCCAACATTCCCGCCCAATCCCTTCCCCCTCATAACTTAGCCGGCACGGTAGCTCAGCGTGTTCGGTCAGAGGGTTAGCTGCCCTCTGTAATAAAAAAAACTGAGTTAATCGATCAACAGCGAACTTAAACGGGTGTCTTACGACGTCCGCCCCGAGCAGATGCAAAAAAAAATTATAATAAATAGATAAATAAATGGTAGAGCACTTGCCCGTGAAAGGCAAAGGTCCTGAGTTCGAGTCTCGGTCCCGCACACAGTTTTAATCTGCCAGGAAGTTTCATACCAGCACACACTCTGCTGCAGACTGAAAAATCTCATTTTAATAAATATTTTTTTCGTAAAAGTATAACGACAGCTTACTATTTGAACAGACCTCGTACATACATCCGCACCTTGGTTGTCGGAGTTGTGTTGCAGTGTTTCACGAGAGAAGACGAGCTGTTGGCTGTGGGTTGTCGCCTTTAGGTATCGCTTCCCGTTGAAGTTAGCGCAGAGCGGAAACTATTCGTGCCCGTCTGGATACGGTGTTTATTAGCGGAATTAGCCAGCGGGAAGGTAATTGCGGAGAGCTGCCGTTCTAAAAATACCACGTGGCAACCCCGGTAATGAATACGAGACTGCTAATGCTAGGCTAGCGGAGCAGCATCAGGTTGCCGGTGGCGGAATTGTTTAATTGGCGGGAGGGGAGGTGGGCATCGGGGGTGGTTTACATTGCGGGGGGGGGGGGGTGGAGGGGAGGGGAAATGCAGCCCTCACAGCGCCCGTATCGGAATTAGCGGGTGCGAGGCGTCGACGGTAAAGTGATTACCGACCGTAACAGGCGTGATGCAGGGCCCGTGTCATTAGGGGTGTGACGTGCGCTGGTTGGGGGAGAGGAGTAAGGGGAGATTGCGCAGTAGGCGTCGGTCAGGAGGTGGGGAGGGGCAGGAGCAGGGAGAGGGGGGGGGGGGGGTTAAGGGGGCGTGGTTAAAATCTAAAACCTGCGACGGTCTTCCGTTTCTAACGTTAACTGAATTTTCCGTCACTACTCGAAGCAAACGCGACGCGTACTAAATGGGAAACACCTTCGTCGCGTATTTCACGAGGTTTCAGGCTTAAGCGGTGGTCAATAATAATGGATTACTTACAAACAAATGCAATAATTGGTAGAAACCTACCCCGGGGAAGATCAGTTTCGATTCCGTAGAAATATTGGGACACGTGAGGCGGTACTGACCCTACGACTTGTCTTAGAAGATAGATTAACGAAAGACAAACCTATGTTTCTAGCATTTGTAGACCTAGAAATAGCTTTTGACAATGTTGACTGGAATAGTCTCTTTCAAATTCTGAAGGTGGCAGGGGTAAAATACAGGGAGCGAAAGCCTGTTTACAATTTCTACAGTAACCTAAGAGTCCAGGGGCACGGAAGGGAAGTAGTGGTTGAGAAGGGAGTGAGAGAAGGTTGTAGCCTATCCCCAATGTTATTCAGTCTATACAGGGTGTTACAAAAAGGTACGGCCAAACTTTCAGGAAACATTCCTCACACACAAAGAAAGAAAACGTGTTTTGTGGACATGTGTCCGGAAACGCTTACTTTGCATGTTAGCGCTCATTTTATTACTTCTCTTCAAATCACATTAATCATGGAATGGAAACACACAGCAACAGAACGTACCAGCGTGACGTCAAACACTTTGTTACAGGAAATGTTCAAAATGTCCTCCGTTAGCGAGGATACGTGCATCCACCCTCCGTCGCATGGAATCCCTGATGCGCTGATGCAGCCCTGGAGAATGGCGTATTGTATCACAGCCGTCCACAATACGAGCACGAAGAGTCTCTACGTTTGGTACCGGGGTTGCGTAGAGAAGAGCTTCCAAATGCCCCCATAATGAAAGTCGAGAGGGTTGAGGTCAGGAGAGCGTGGAGGCCACGGAATTTGTCCGCCTCTACCAATCCATCGGTCACCGAATCTGTTGTTGAGAAGCGTACGAACACTTCGACGGAAATGTGCAGGAGCTCCATCGTGTACGAACCACATGTTGTGTCGTACTCGTAAAGGCACATGTTCTAGCAGCACAGGTAGAGTATCCCGTATGAAATCATGATAACGTGCTCCATTGAGCGTAGGTGGACGAAACTAAAATGAGCTCTAACATGGAAATTAAGCGTTTCCGGACACATGTCCACATAACATCATTTCTTTATTTGTGTGTGAGGAATGTTTCCTGAAAGTTTAGCCGTACCGTTTTGTAACACCCTGTATATTGAGCAGGCACTAAAGGAAAGAAAAAAAAATGGACTAAGAGTTGAAGTCCAGGGAGAATAAATAAGAACTTCCACATTTTCCGATGATATTGTAATTGTCAGGGACAGCAAAGGACTCGGAAGAACAGTTGAGCGAAATGAGCAGTGTCTTGAAAGGAGGATATGAGATTAACATCAATAAATGCAAAAGACGGATGATGGAATGTAGTCGAATTATCAGGTAATGCTGTGAGAATTAGATTAGCAAATAAGACTCTTAAAGTAGTAAATAAGTTTTGCTATTTTGGAAGCAAAATAACTGATTATAGTCGAAGTAGAGAGGATATAAAATGTAGATTGGCTGTGGCAAGGAAAGCGTTTGTGAATAAGAGAATTTTTGTTAATATCGAGTATAAATTTGTCAGGAAGTCTTTTCTGAAAGTATTTGTATGGAGTGTAGCTATGTACGGAAGTGAAACATGGACGGTAAATAGTTTAGACAAGAAGAGAATAGAAGCTTTCGAAATGTGGTGCTACAGAAGAATAGTGAAGATTAGATGGCTAGATCACGTAACTAATGAGGAGATACTGAACAGAATTGGGAAGAAGAGTAATTTGTGGCACAACTTGACTAGAAGAAGGGATCGGTTGGTAGGACATGTTCTGAGGCATCAAGGGATTGCCAAGTTAGTATTGGAGGGCAGCGTGGAGGGTAAATATCGTAGAGGGAGACCAAGAGATGAATACACTAAGCAGATTCAGTAGGATGTAGGTTGCAGTAGGTACTGAGAGATGAAGCAGCTTGCACAGGATAGAGTAGCATGGAGAGCTGTATCAAACCAGTCTCTGGGCTGAAGACCACAACAACAACATCATTGGTGGATCAAAAAATTGGTCAAAGAGTGTCGAGGATCACTCTCGGAAACTTCTTGAGAGAGAATTGATGTTGAACGAAAAAAAAAAAAACATCGCCCAGCATCTAATACTTCACTAGGAATGGTTTATCAACATACATAGGCGTCCCCATACGGTAGTCACTTGCAGACGCGACCACTTCTCCCTTGTAATTTTCAGTACAAAGTTTTTATTCATTACAGAATTCTTCGTGTAAATCTACACAATTACTCTGCAAAAACAGTTAAGTGCCTGGCAGAGGGTCCTTCGAACCACCTTCGAGCAGTTTGGCTACGATTCCGCGCTCGCGGGTTTGTGTGTGTGTGTGTGTGTGTGTGTGTGTGTGTGTGTGTGTGTGTGTGTGTGTGTGTGTGTGTGCGCGCGCGCGCGTGCAGGCTCTTGTTTCACTAGCTTTCGATAACTCTTAAAGAATTAGTCACTGGAATTTAAAAAATAAAATAGAAAAGTACAACTTCTGATATATCGCCATAGATAAGAAAGTTCAGTGTGTTTACGAACTGGCAAAGGAGTCCCTGTGTGCCATTATTCGCCAGAATCTCGTTTCGGTATCTAGAGCGGTTTAAGAGATATGAGGTATGTTGTAAATATTTCATTCCCGCGGCCGTGAGATCTGGAGTGTACGCGCTACATACGATCCATTATCTCGAGATCGGAGACAGATAGCGACCTCCTCCCAAGTCTAAACAAAAATTCGATATGTTAGCAGCATTTCATACACAGTAGTGACATGCGCACCAAACGGAAAATCATAGCGACCCCTATTTTTCATTGCAAACTTTTCGAAATTTGCGTAGCGACTTACTAAAATGTGTACACCACAATAAGTATGACCATTAGCGAGATGATGGGCATTTCGCCAACATGCTCACATATAACTGAGTAGATAACCATGCAGTTGGCGTGTGTTTCGCGTACGCCGACCGATATTTCGACGCCTCATTGTTGGCATTGTTTCCAGAGGGGTAGACCACGATCTGATATCAACTGAATGTTCGCATTACAGAAAATTACCACGAACTCTCAGCAATACAATCTTTGCAACACACCATAGAGTAAGTATCTCTGGAGTGAGCATTGCGTTCTGCGCATGTTTTCAACATTAAACCAGGATTGTCACGTGTTTTCGCGACTTCGCTGTGCGTGTGTGCTTTCCGCAGAGTTTGAAGTTTATAATATCAAGAGTTTTTGTTGTGTTTCACCGTTTGTTGATAGTGTAATAGCGATGGTGAATTACTGTTGTTTCTACGGATGCAAAGAAAAATATGTGAAAGGAGGGATAGTAACTTTTCAAGGGTACATACCATGTAACTCTAATTATAGTTATCATATTAGTAAGCGATACTGTGTGTGTTTAAAAATTTCGAGACGCATTATAATTAAGGCTTCATTCTGTAGACCTATTTTTCTACGATTTTATGACTATATAATAGATATTACGGCTCGTATAAAAGCTTACAAACAATCGCTTCCTCTCGTAAATTTTCTAGTGGAACAGGAAAGGGAATGGTTAGTTGTTGCAGCAAATATTACCCTCCATGCATTTATCAATGACTTATCGATTATGTATATAGATTTGAAAGACGGGAGACAAATTCAATAGTGTGGGAGTCTGTAATTGTCTTCGTATAATACGTGTGTCCAAACCTTTTTGTTTACTATGAAGTTACAGTAGGAGACCATGTTAAGTGTGTCTAGGGCATGGAGAATGATTGTGTGATTTATATTTTAGTTTCCCGAAGGATGAACAACGAGTAAAGATGTGGCTCCACAAAATGAGGAGGAGTTATTTTGTCCCTACAAAATATTCCAAAGTATGTTCAAAACACTTTGAAGAGGAATGTTTAGACAGAGAAAAATTTGGACGTATGTGGCTGAAGGTAGCTAATCAAAGTGCACATTCATCTTCTTTAGCGTATTTTACCTTCAATTTATTTTCATCATCATTTGATTAAGAAGCGTAAAATATTAGTAAACATGTCCCGAAACTCTTTCATTTATGTCACTTTCCACTTCCGTTAATGGTGTTATATGGGTTGACTGTTATATGACCAACTGTATTTGCTTTAGAGTACATTTAGTCTCCGATCGCCTCCCACCCCCCCCCCCCCCTTCTTACTCAGTCTACTATTTATTTAATAAATTGGGAGAAAGTGCGTAAAATGCGTTACATAAATACTTCAAAGTGTCACTAGTAAGAAAAATTGTGCTTTAGGTCCCAAAAACGAGAAAATAAATACGCAGAAATAGCAGAAAAAAGGTCGAATTAGCAGGGATATAATCGCTAATGTGTGGCAAATTCGGTGTTTTTCGGACACTTCCAAAAGTGCTAGCGTACTGTCAACTGTCGTTTTGCAAGACTTTCACTGCAAAAATGTACGTCAGGCTCTGTGATACTATAAAGTGCCGTATCATACCGAAAACTACCAAAAATCGAGTGCATCTGAACTGTGACACCTATCGCAAAGATGCAGAAGGCACTATCACTTGCCCTTAAAAGTTACGTAGCTGGTTTATTCCCGGTATCAAATGGATGCTGTTAAAACGTCCGCGCAACATACACTCCTGCAAATTGAAATAAGAACACCGTGAATTCATTGTCCCAGGAAGGGGAAACTTTATTGACACATTCCTGGGGTCAGATACATCACATGATCACACTGACAGAACCACAGGCACATAGACACAGGCAACAGAGCATGCACAATGTCGGCACTAGTACAGTGTATATCCACCTTTCGCAGCAATGCAGGCTGCTATTCTCCCATGGAGACGATCGTAGAGATGCTGGATGTAGTCCTGTGGAACGGCTTGCCATGCCATTTCCGCCTGGCGCCTCAGTTGGACCAGCGTTCGTGCTGGACGTGCAGACCGCGTGAGACGACGCTTCATCCAGTCCCAAACATGCTCAATGGGGGACAGATCCGGAGATCTTGCTGGCCAGGGTAGTTGACTTACACCTTCTAGAGCACCTTGGGTGGCACGGGATACATGCGGACGTGCATTGTCCTGTTGGAACAGCAAGTTCCCTTGCCGGTCTAGGAATGGTAGAACGATGGGTTCGATGACGGTTTGGATGTACCGTGCACTATTCAGTGTCCCCTCGACGATCACCAGTGGTGTACGGCCAGTGTAGGAGATCGCTCCCCACACCATGACGCCGGGTGTTGGCCCTGTGTGCCTCGGTCGTATGCAGTCCTGATTGTGGCGCTCACCTGCACGGCGCCAAACACGCATACGACCGACATTGGCGCCAAGGCAGAAGCGACTCTCATCGCTGAAGACGACACGTCTCCATTCGTCCCTCCATTCACGCCTGTCGCGACACCACTGGAGGCGGGCTGCACGATGTTGGGGCGTGAGCGGAAGACGGCCTAACGGTGTGCGGGACCGTAGCCCAGCTTCATGGAGACGGTTGCGAATGGTCCTCGCCGATACCCCAGGAGCAACAGTGTCCCTAATTTGCTGGGAAGTGGCGGTGCGGTCCCCTACGGCACTGCGTAGGATCCTACGGTCTCGGCGTGCATCCGTGCGTCGCTGCGGTCCGGTCCCAGGTCGACGGGCACGTGCACCTTCCGCCGACCACTGGCGACAACATCGATGTACTGTGGAGACCTCACGCCCCACGTGTTGAGCAATTCGGCGGTACGTCCACCCGGCCTCCCGCATGCCCACTATACGCCCTCGCTCAAAGTCCGTCAACTGCACATACGGTTCACGTCCACGCTGTCGCGGCATGCTACCAGTGTTAAAGACTGCGATGGAGCTCCGTATGCCACGGCAAACTGGCTGACACTGACGGCGGCGTTGCACAAATGCTGCGCAGCTAGCGCCATTCGACGGCCAACACCGCGGTTCCTGGTGTGTCAGCTGTGCCGTGCGTGTGATCATTGCTTGTACAGCCCTCTCGCAGTGTCCGGAGCAAGTATGGTGGGTCTGACACACCGGTGTCAATGTGTTCCTTTTTCTATTTCCAGGAGTGTATATAAATAATCCACGACACGTACGAAAAGAATCCGTCCGTACTAGGGATGCAGTGACATTCTAAATATACAGGGCGCTATACGGGCAAACACACGACGTCCCGAGATCACGTGACCAGGCTGGTAATGTATGTTGACAACACAAAATCTGTTTTGCGCATGTGAATGCTCACTCCAGAGATATTTACTCTATGCAACACACCAAAGATATGATCACCACCGATAACACACTTTTCAGTTGTACTTTTTTTCGGAAAATACCAGTATTCAGTGCGGAATTTGTTATTGTTGTTATTATTATGCCGACACTGTATCTTGGCAGTCGGTCGCGACCATAAACAAACGAGAACTTGGACTGTCCGTGGGGAAAGGAACAGTGTGGAGGAATAAGCTTCGCCTCCCTCTCGAAGGGCCGCAATTTTGCGTCTGCGTTCTGTGCTTCCGCGACAGCAGAACTGACATAACGCTCATAGGGGATCACCGATTCTATTTGTTAGGGTGAGACTCGCGCTCGAATCCCTTTCTGCGCCAAGATTAGTCTCTTCTCTAATTTCAAAATAAGGAAAAACGGCAATCCACAACAGAAAGCAAATTGGAGCACGCAAAACATTTGGTAGTGGCTTCAGCGCAATTGTTTGCTGCGGTTAGCATCATTGGTAGTTCAGGCCTGACCTCTTTCGCAACTATACTTCAAAACACTCCTCACCCGAAACTTCCACGATGTAGTGTCCGCATAGTATAAAAACTTGAAACAGCTGGACTTTCAAACTGAACGCCACATTTCTTTCTTGAGATTTTCATACAAAATATCGTCCAAATTTTCGACTTTTCTAGTGCAGTTTCCAAAAATTTTCTTTTTTTACAGGCCTTATCCTGACAATTACGAAGCAACAGAAAGTGTAAGCCAACACAGTCGAGTCGTTCTCAAGTGACGATCTTTCAAGCATGCGGCAACTGCGTTTTATTTATATATCTGTCTGTTAGCCAGACCGTGTTTTTGCCCCTCTTTCACTTAGAAACATCGCTCGAAGGCGATTGTTTGTATCGTAGCCGTCTTGGCGCTGGTGATTGTTGACCAGCGTGGCAATTCGTGGGGAATAAATCGAACTGTGGGAAATTTCAATTCGACTGGGCATTTTTTGAGAACTGGCATTATGTGCGGAATATGCGGGGGTTTTAACGTTTCAGTCTTTATTAATACAGCTTGAAAAGTATTTAAACCGACAAACTCTGGGAGGTTGTAGGGGACATCAAAACAAATATTTTTCCCTAATGTCTTTTTTTCCCATGAGGAGTATTTAAACCGGTAGAGGAACTGTGCTCTGGGTGGACAATCAACTGGTTCCAGGTTGTGGACACACTGTAGGTGAAATGGAAGCAACAATTGCTTTGGAAGGACTGTTCTTACATTCGTCTGATTCGTCCCCATGTTAAGTGCAATTGCACAAGTGCTGATTGAAAGATCCCGCTCCATGTGCTGCAAGACATCTTCCTCAACTTGCAGCGTTCTTACTGTGCGACGGCGTCCCTGTCCAGGTAATCTGCTAAATGACCCGGTCTCAAGCAGACGTTGGTACAGAGAAGCAAAGGTCGTATGATGCGGGATACGGCGATTAGGATATTGTTCTTGATAAACCCGCTGTGCAGCTCGTGCGCTATGTAGTACGCACCAACCATATCAGTGTACTCACTCCAGGTGTATTGCTCCATTCGTAAACAGAGACAATGCACTACCACTCTGGTGGACAGAAGTTGCCTACAACTGAAGAGCGTAATACGGCCTCCACCGGTTTAAATAATCCTCATAGGAAAAAATGACACTAGGGAAAAATATTTGTTTTGATGTCCCCTACAACCTCTCGGAGTTTGTCGGTTTAAATACTTTTCACCCTGTATATCGTAGCTGTTAAATTGATAATTTCATAGTTGATGATTTCTGTTTTTTTGCTGGTGTTGATTCTAATGATTTTCAAGACCTCAAGCTCAGAATGACTTTCGTACAGAAGATTTCAAGGAATATCATATAAATATCTTACTTAAATACTGTTTTATATACAAGTATTGCTTAAGTGGCTGAGTGCATGCGAGACAAAGCTGTCGAGTGCTTATGTAAAGCAAATCATCGTACCACATAAACAACGTTTTTGTGGCTCTTCGAATTACTTGAACTTCTGTTTTTTTTTGTTGTAAATACTTAAATTTATGAATAAAAGTGTATTATGAGCATTAAATAATGTAATCAATAATTTATTCAAGACGAGTACCAGAAAAAACACAAGTGTCCTATTATGTGGGGACTTCGCGGGGAATCCGGAAATCGGGAAATTTTTATCTCCACGAATTTGGGGAATTTCTCCTAAATTATTGGAGAGTTTGGAATATTGGCATTGGCACCGCTAGCCACGACACACGAGTTAGGAATTTCAGCGCTGAAACAGCATTCTAATGCCGAGCCGTCAACACCGATGTAAAGCGCGCAGCTTGGGTGGTGAGTACGTTGTTGTTGTGGTCTTCAGTCCTGAGACTGGTTTGATGCAGCTCTCCATGCTACTCTATCCTGTGCAAGCTGCTTCATCTCCCAGTACCTACTGCGGCCTACGTCCTTCTGAATCTGCTTAGTGTATTCATCTCTTGGTCTCCCTCTACGAATTTTATCCTTCCATGCTTTCTTCCAATCTAAATTTGTGATCCCCTGATCCGTTAGAACATGTCCTACCAACCGATCCGTTCTTTTAGTCAAGTTGTCTGAAATTCATCTTCTCCCCAATTCTGTTCAGTACCTCCTCATTAGTTATGTGATCTACTCACCTAATCTTCAGCATTCTTCTGTGGCACCACATTTCGAAAGCTTCTATTCTCTTCTTGTCCAAACCATTTATCGTCCATGTTTCACTTCCATACATGGCTACACTCCATACAAATACTTTCAGAAACGAGTTCCTGACACTTAAATCTGTACTCCATGTTAACAATTTCCTCTTCTTCAGAAACGCTTTCTTTGCCATAGCTAGTCTACATTTTATGTCTTCTCGACTTCGACGGTCATCAGTTATTTTGTTTCCCAAATAGCAAAACTAATATACTACTTTGTCTCGTATCCTAATCTAATTCCCTCAGCATCTTCTGATTTAATTCGACTACATTCCATCCTCATTTAGCTTTTGTTGATGTCCATCTTATACGCTCCTTTCAAGACACTGTCCATTCCGTTCAACTGCTCTTCCAGGTCCTTTGCTGCGTCAGACAGAATTACAATCTCGTTGGCAAACTTCGTTTTTATCTCTTCTCCCTGGATTTTAATTCCTACTCCAAATTTTTCTTTTGTTTCCTTTACTGCTTGCTCAATATACAGATCGAATAACATCGGGGAGAGGCTACAACCCTGCCTCACTCTCGTACCCCTTGACCTTTACACCTGCCGTCTGATTTCTGTACAAAATGTAAATAGCCTTTCGCTCCCTGTATTTTACCCCTACCACCTTCAGAATTTGAAAGAGTATTCCTATCAACATTGTGAAAAGCCTTCTCTATATCTACAAATGCTAGTAACGTGTTTGCCTTTCCTGGACCATAACTCCCAATAACAACACCCTGCGCTCTCTAGAGAGGTGACTATCGATATGGCTGCGGAATCGCAGTCTATATTACAGAATGCTTACAACCTGAAGGTGGTCATTTAGAGCGAAACCAGTTGTGGTGTGTGGTTAGACACAGGACTCGCATTCGGGAGGACGACTGTTCAATCCCGCGTCCGGCCATCCTGCTTTAGGTTTTCCGTGATTTCCCTAAATCACTCCAGGCAAATGTCGGGATGGTTCCTCTGAAAGGGCACGGCCGACTTCCTTCTCCTCCTTCCCTAATCCGATGAGACCGATGACCTCGCTGTCTGGTCTCCTTCCCCAAACAACCCAACCCAACTCAGTTGTAGTGTAATAAACCTACCGAATGTTTTTATGCTTCCGTACCACAATCAGACGAGCACGTAAGCCTTATAGGACCACTTTGTCGGTGCGATTGTCGCACGTATGTCACGTAACTAACGTCAATGGTCCCTCGGCGATGTAACAAATCCACGCCTCTAAGTCAATGCAGTGAAACGATAGCACCGTTTATGACATATTTTGATCCATGTTCACTCATCAGTACCTACACGGTATTTCACCTTGGACTAGTCATCAAATTTGGCAAGAAGCAAGGTTTCACAGCACAAGTAAGGGGGGAAAAATCGGAAAAACGAATACCCAGAGGCTGAATTTGCCCGGTGCGTCCAGGCGACAGAATTGCAACGTCTCACTCTTTACAGGAGGGAAAGTTAACTCTAAAGGAGCCCGCCCAGTTAGCCGTGCGCTCTAACGCACTGCATTTCGGGGGGGGGGGGGGGGGGGGAGGCGTGCCGGTCCCCAGCACGAATCCGCCCGGCGGATTCGTGCCGGTCCCCAGCACGAATCCGCCCGGCGGATTAGTGTCGAGGTTGTCGAGGTCCGGTGAGCCGGCCAACCTGTGGATGGGCCTTTTAGGCGGTTTTCCATCTGCCTCGGCGAAAGTGGGCTGGTTCCTCTTATTCCGCTTCAGTTATACTATGTCGGCGATCACTGCGCACACACTTTCTCCACCTACGTGTCCACAATAATTACTCTACCACGCAAACATTGGGGGTTACACTCGTATGGTGTGAAACGTTCTTGAGGGGTCCACTGGGGGCCGAACCGCACAAGAACCCTGGGTTCGGTGTGGGCGGCGGTGGGATGGGTGGACTGCTGTAGCCTGTTGTTGGGTTGTGATCCACTGAGGGCTATGGCGGGGACGAAGCCTCTCCGTCGTTACTAGGTCCCCAGTTCGGTACAATACAATACAATACAATAGCTCTAAAGGAGCGCTGTGGCACTGGCGTTGAGTTACTTGTCCACCGCGCGGGATTAGCCGAGCGGTCTAGGCGCTGCAGTCATGGACTGTGCGGCTGGTCCCGGCGGAGGTTCGAGTCCTCCCTCGGGCATGGGTGTGTGTGTTTGTCCTTAGGGTAATTTAGGTTAACTAGTGTGTAGGCTTTGGGACTGATGACCTTGGCAGTTAAGTCCCATAAGATTTCACACACAGATTTGAACATTTGAGTCCAGTAAGCAGGTCAACTGCGCCCCGTACCCTCATGCTGTGCTCACCACTGGATAACAGAGTTGGGCAACACGATCCTTTTTCCCAATTCGATTCCTACGATTCAATCTCACATTGCGAATCGATTCCTACGATTCGTTCACGATTCATTCTAGTCTGCGATGGCACGATTCTTACGGAATGCAAAAAGTTCTACATCTTACTCAGAGATGGCAGGACATGTCTGAAATTGTCAATGGGGGTTAGAGTCGAACTGCGTCATGATAATATATGCCAGAAATAGTTTATTTATAACATACATATGACGTTACAAGTGTGATTCTCGATTTATACGTGTGATGCCTTAATTGATGAAAGGTCACGTTTGATTTGATTGCATCTATTGTTTTATTTCGGTATGCCAGGAAAGAGGAGTCGATTTGTGCGAAAGGTGGTGCAAAATTACGTTTCTTTTTGTAAAATCGTATTTTTGGGAGAAACTACTTATTCAAATAAAGTTGAAAGCAAACAGTTCACTAAATATAAACTTTCATTTCCGAGTTAACAGCGATCAGAGGAAACCATGTGTAACCTAAAACATATCTAGGATGATTGTTACTATTGGATGTGCGGTAAGTCCAACGTGTTCGTATTCGGATAATGTTATACCGCCATCTCACCAAACTTTGATACACCTGTACTGTAACATCCAATAGTAACAAAGATTTACGAAATTGCGATATAAAATACTTATTGTGTAAAATCGAGTTTTTTCAGGAAGCACCAACATAGATATACTTAAAAATCAAAATGCGTATCTAAATATAAAATTTTGTCCAAATTGTTAAAGCCGTTCCCAAGAAACCCGAAATTCGCGTTTTTATTTAAAAAATTCTTTCGTGTAAAATCGCGTGCTCTAAGGAAAGACACGTATATACAGATGAACATGAAAACCAAACCTTAACTACATTCAACACATACTAATAAAGTTTTACGAGATGGCGTTATAAAAACATGTGAAATAGCGTTTTTATAACATAAAATTGCTTTTTTACGAATGGAACTATGTAGGATATATATATTGTAAAATTGACTTTTTACGAAAGAATGGAACTATGTAGGTGAACTCAAAAAGCAAAAACCAGTCTAAATACAAAATTTCATCCAAATCATTAGGGCCGTTTTCGAGGTACGCGAAATATAATACATAATCAAAGTGCTCGTGTGTAAAGAAGGCTAATATGAAGCCATCGCAAAACTGTAAGAGGTTAAAGTAAAGCACGAGTTCCGTTTATTTTGTTGTTATTGGTCTGGTGAATCTATTAAAACCTGTCCCAGAGGTGTATCTGCAATAGTTTTCCAGAACATCCGGAGGAGCAAAGAAGTAATTTCGTAAAATTTTTGATTTATTAACTACTTGGCCCAATTTTTTTTTTTAAATTCCAGACAGCTGCACAGTTTTCAACAGAAGTTGTGGCGAGTTTAATTTTGGAAAACTGATGGTAATAACGTTAACTGAAAACTGTATGAATGTGTCAGATAATCCGCTTTTATTAATACCATAGGACACCTGAGAATTCATGATGAACTGGAAAATGTCGTTTCACTTAAATACTTTGTTGTTATGTTCTTTCACTAAACAATATAGAAAACTAACTCGTTTCAAGGTTAGCAAACGACTGAAACAACGCACTAACGCTTGCCAACAATGACATAAACGTTTCTACATTGTTAACGTAAACAAATTTACTTGTGTAATAATCTTTGCTTCCTGGATGTTCTGGAAAGCTACTGCAGATAGACGTCTGGGACATGTTTTATTAGATTCACCAGACCACTAACAGCAAAATAAATGGAAATCGTGCTTTACTTTAACCTTGTACTGTTTTGCGATGGCTTCATATTAGCGAAGTTGCTAAATTTCAGGCAAAATCTTCTGTTGGCCGTAACTCCGTAACTAAACATTTGCGGACCTATGTTATATGACCTTTTTTTCTTTAGTTTCAGTTGTAGAACTACATATTAAAATATTTGCATATCTTCGTGAATCACACTATATGTGGGAGCGTCGAGTGCCGTAACATCATTGACCTTCTGCGAAATCGCGCTAAAGGGGTTCCTTACCAGTAACTATTCCTTCCTTCCTTCATTCCCTTCTATAGTGCGTTTAAAATTAGTTGCGACGTTTACCAGTTCAGCACGGAGCGAGTTGCCAGCATGTTCTAACACGGAAGATCGCTTGCCTGCCTGAACAGCTTGCCGTGCAAGGCGATCTATCTGCAATCTCTCTCAAACGATTTTAAAGAAACTATTCGATAATGAACTCCCATTCTCGCACATCTTATAGCTTCATTCGTCAGCTTCGTGATGAACTGCGTATCATTTCGTTAACGGTCATAGTTATTGCGATACTTAGACATTAGGTAAATTACTGCACGACATTCGCAAAGTATGCAGTAAAAAACATGGTTCGTTGTGAATTTGCGTTTTGGTGAGTGGCGTATGACATTTAGACAATATATTGAAGTAGTCTTTAAACGTTGAAGTATATCGCTGTCTCCAGTGTCGAAAAAATGGAATCTATGTAAAGGGCTCCATCACGAACGCAGGCCAGAATGAAATATTCATAAATTCCTTGTACCTCACAAACGATCTCGGATATCAAAACAAGATTTCGGCAAATGATAGCACGCAAAGAGGAGAGTATTCT
Source organism: Schistocerca piceifrons (assembly GCF_021461385.2). Classification (NCBI taxonomy): domain Eukaryota; kingdom Metazoa; phylum Arthropoda; class Insecta; order Orthoptera; family Acrididae; genus Schistocerca; species Schistocerca piceifrons. The sequence goes on from NC_060148.1 coordinate 6,003,428, forward strand.
GCCGTATCAATGATACGCGGAAGTCCCATACCTACCGTTATGTTCAAACAACTACAGTTTTTTAGATGAAATAAAGTAAGTTTTAAGATCCATAAGTAGCTGGTGAAACGAGAACTGCCGTGGATTTGCAACAGTACAAGTGAAGAAGTTAGACGTTTATTTTTATTCTGAGATTGGACTTTCTCATAACTGTTAACCTGACTTGCGATCAGTTACTAGTTTAATAACACACTATTTTAGGATTCTGCTACAATTTTACTGCATTAGAATGTTCGTGAGATGAATACAGAGTGATTCACGAAGATAAACAAATATTTTAATACGTTACTCTACAAGTAAAACTACATAAAAAAAGTTCATATAAACACAGGTCCGTACATCTTTAGTTACGCTGATACGGCTAATAAAAGATTTTGCCTGAAATTTAACAACTTATATGAAGCCATCGCAAAACTGTACAAGGTTAAATTAAAGCACGATTTCCATTCATTTTGTTGTTATTGGTCTGGTGAATCTAATAAAACATGTTCCAGACGTGTATCTGCATTAGTTTTCCAGAACATCCAGAGAAGCAAAGATTATTATACAAGTAAATTTGTTTACTTATTGTTGGCAACCATTAGTGAGTTGTTTCAGTCGTTTCCTGTTGTGAATATATTGTGAAATGTGTATGTACACTGTACAACTTTCTGAACTTTGAGCTTTGTTTTTTCCGGTTGAACATGATTTCACGTGTGCTATGGTATTAATAAAAGCAGATTTTCTGACACTTTCATACAGTTTCAGTTAACGTTATTACCATTATTTTTTCCGAAATTAAATTCTTTACAACTTCGATTCAGTGCTTTGTGCAATTGTCCGGAATTTAAGAAAAAAATGGGCCGAAGTAGTTAGTAAATTAAAATGTTACGGAATTACTTCTTTGCTTCTCTGGATGTTCTGGAAAAGTAATGCAGATAGACGTCTGGCATATGTTTTGTTAGATTCTCCAGACCATTAACAACAAAATAAATAGAAATCATGCTTTACTTTAACCTCGTAAAGTTTTGCTATGGCTTCATATTAGCGAAGTTGCTAAATTTCAGGGAAAATCTTTTGTTAGCCATAACTCCATAATTAAAGATTTGCGGATCTATGTTTATATGAACTACTTTCTTAATTTTACTTGTAGAATAACAAAATATTTGCATATCTTCGTGAATCACCTTGTATTTGCAAACTGTGTTGTGTTTAGGCTGAAGAAGCAGATTTTAACATGGCACAAGACAAGTGACGTACTCCTCAAAACTCATCACAGTCCCTTGTCAATCGATATCTCCTCAACTACCTTCTCGGTATGACTGGCACCTCAACAGCAGTCTTGTGGTGTACCATTAGCAATGGCTCCTTTTGTCAGCATTTCAACCTCACTGAGCGTAAATTTCTCGTTGTTTTTTGCCACATTACGTTTCATCTAGGACCATATATTCTCATTCGAATTTAAATGAGCATGTTACGGAGAAAGCCTAATAAAACTGTGCCATTAAAGCGTTAGCCAGTTCGTCGACCTGGTGGCGTGGTGTATTTGGCTTTTAGAGAACTAAGAGTTCCATTAAGTCTGCCTGGTACATGCTACGTTCAATTTTATCCAGTGGGTCATTTCTTCCTGCCTAGAGTAAAATACCTGCTTTCCTCCACTGCGCTGTTGGAGCTTCATCTATCACAACAGAGTGGTACGCGGCTTGTCCATAACTATTGTCGAATTTGGAATAATATTTTGGAGTAGGACAAATTAGTTGTCTTCTTGGGCGACAACGTTTTATGGAACTTCGTATTCAGACGTGCTGCAATGTTGTTATTAATGCAAAGCCAACGCAAAAACACTTGTTCACAATACCTGGTTACTGCAGAACTCTTCAACGCCAGAAAATACCACTTCACAACGAGAGCTAATCACTGTAGGTACATGTAATGCAGGGACGCCATCTTCTACTGTTTATGCAAGGCGTGGAAACAGCGGCTTTTTCCAATCGAACTGCTGCCAGTGTGGTAGGGAAAGCCGGTTCGCTATTGGTGTTATCTCAGCAGGTGAGCCAAACGTCAGAAGTCGCGACTAATTTCAAACGCACCATAGTTCCCTGTATCGTAAAATTCATCAGATTTTCTGGAGAGGCATATCTACGTGCAGCAATCGCTCCTGGAAATCTGATTGGTAAATTCCGAAGCACACCATGTTAACAATAAAGTCGTTCTTTGCTTGATGTCTGACTTTTACCGTCGCGACCCACTCAGCTTGAATGCAGAACTATTGTGCGAGCGTCATTGAATTATTAAAGATACAAATTGGCTTGGGAAAAAAAAACTGTTAGTAGGGCAAGTTTGGTACTTCTTTGGCTTTAAGTTGGCATCACTGGGATGAGCCCTGATCAGCTGATGTATCACCATTGATTTGTTTATAACCTCAAAAAAACATTTCAAGGTGGCGAGTCCGTTTGAAACGTCCAAATTAGTTGAACAACGTTCTGTTGTTCGTTTTTTACTTGCCGAAGGCGAGAAACCAGTGAATATATAGTGTAGAATGTCTAAAGTTTGTGGTGAAGGTTGTACGAATCGTGCAAATTTTTACAAATGGGTAGAGACGTTCAAGAGTGGTCGCGACTCAGTGACTGACGAACACCGTTCTGGCCGACCAGCTGCAGTTTCAACTCCCTCACTTGAAAGTCGAACTGATGACATCATTCGTGCCGACCGCCGTGTGACTGTGGAATTGATAGTTGATAAGGTTCAAGTTAGTACTGGTACAGTTCGTAACATTATCTGTAACAAGCTGAATTACCGCGAAATATGTGCAAAATGGGTTCTAAAGGAGTTGACGCGGCTACACAAGGAAACAAGGTTGAGAGTGTGCACACAGCTAAAGGATCGTTACGAGAGAGAAGGTGAGCACTTCCTCAACAAAATTTTTAACTTGTCATGAAATTTGAGTTCACTATTACGAATCAAAAAGGCAATCCATGCAATGGAAGCACACCAATTCACCTGTCAAGAAAAAATTCAAAACTCAAACAGCAGGAAAAAAAGTCATGTTGACCTTGTTTTGGGATGCTGGAGGTCCAGTTTTTGTGGTGATGTGGAAGAGCAGTGTACAGTGAACAGCCAGTCGGATCTGCTTTTAAACAAGGTGAAGCCAGCCACGAGACAGAGGCATCGTGGGTCTCGGAGGAGAGGTGTGATTCTCCAGCAGAACAACGAACGTTCTCGTTTTGCTCAAATAACCCGTGAAACCGTCGACGAAATGGGCTGGGAAGCACTGTCTCATCCCCCTTACCGTTCTGATTGAGCACCTGCTGATTTACATTTGTTTGGTGCACTGAAGGAGGCATTACATGGGGAGAGGTTCCAGGACAACGAGGACATGGAAAAATTTGTGGGAAATTGGTTTAAACATCAAGATGAAGATTTCTTTGCAGCCGGAATAAAAAAAGCTTCTTGCCCGTTGGAACAAGTGCATAAATGCTCTAGGGGATTGTGTTGAAAAGTACAAAAAGTATCGTTTTGAAAAATAAACACTTTTTTCTCCAGACGAATTTGTCTCTTTAATTATGCGATCACGGTGTGCGGGTAATACAAACAACGCGCTGAAAGTCACCTCGGCGGACAATATTCGTTTGGGTAAATATTCCCTGTCTTGCTCTGTCCTCCTCGCATCTAGCCAGTGAAAATGGCCAACCAAGAGCAGTTGGAGGAATTTCGACCAAAAATGTTCTCCAGTGTAAGTGTGGAACAGTGCCTTTCCATCCAATTACGATGGGCCACGAATAGCATCCATAAGAGTTCAGCCATTAAGTCACCTTTATCCGCATCAGTGCGGGAATATTAGCCTGTGATGATGGCCCACCAATAGTAGCCACGATAATTTTAACCGATACTCCCACTTCTCCAGCACAAACGCGGCAAAACTCCCCTTTATAAGAGAACGCGACATTGGTGTATGACGGTGTCCTAACAGCAGTGGACACCTTAACATCCTGAAGAAGATCCCAGCAGAGGAGTTGAAACCTAGATTATTTTGGAAGGAAGTATGACGCGCCGTAACCACTCAGAAGATTTTAACTTTGATAGTCAAGTTTGTTTGGGACCCTCAATACGCTAGTGCTACTCGCACATGGCCAAATTCTTTTATTAGCATTTCCGTTACTCACTTGTGGAGTACAAACGCTTTTACCCCCCCATTTCTGCGCGGCAGGTGTTCACGCCGCCCAGCGGTTCGCCGCCGCTGACCGTGGCGCCCCACGGCCACGCCCACCCCCACCCCCACCCTCACGGCCGGATGGTGGCGGACCCGCACCACGCTTACGCCGCCTACCACCACCCGCACCACCACCACCACCAGCCGCACCACCACCACCACCCGCACGCGGTGCCGCCCCCGCACCCGCACCACGTGCTGGTGCAGCAGCCGGGCGCCGTCTTCCGCCCCCACCGCGCGCCCGCCGGCGGCCCGCCCCCGGCACCACCGCCCCCGCCACTGGTGCAGATGCGTCTGCTGTCGCCGGGGTCCGGCGCCGGCACGCCGCCCCCGCAGCAGCCGCTGCTGCCCCCGGCCTACGACCAGCCGCCGCCCCCGGACTACTACGCCGCCCCCGGGCAGCAGCAGCAGCGGCTCGTCAGGACCGTCAGGCTGCCCTACTCGCCGCAGCTGCAGGTAGGCCCAACTCCAGCTCATCAGCTCACATTCTCTTCTTTCCTCCTGCACTTTGTCTTCTTCTCTCAATACTTTCTCTCCTTCATTTATATTCTCTTCGTCTCCTCTACATTCTCTTCACCACCTTTTTTCCACTTTCGCTTATTTTGGTCTTCAGTTTCTCTTCTTTTCTTCACTACTTTCTCGTCTTACACTCCCCACTTTCACTTCCCACACTCTCCACCTGCTCTCACAACGTCTGTAATCCACACTCTCCTTTCCTACTAACCACTATCCCTTCTCAAACTAAACGACTTTTTCTTTCAGTCTTTACTTTCTTCTCTCCCTCTCCTCACATTTCCTAATTCCCTTCACTCTCCCTCTCCTCACACTTCATAATTCCCTTCACTCTCCATTTCATCATCTGTTACTAAAGCTCCACACCACTGTCATGTGGCACACTTTCCACTTTCTCTTCTTACACCTCTCATCCCACTTCCTCCTCTCCTAGTAACCACTTTCTCTTCTCCCTCTGTCTGCATTCTGTTCTCTCACATTCTACCCTCATCAGGAGTGCAGCAGATCTAATACATGGCCAGATATTTAGATTTAGGTTTTCTGCGACTTTTTGAAATTGCTTAACAGTCACAATGCCGAGAGGAGTGTAGTTAATTTCCACGTCTTGAAAATGTCGTTATCTTGTCAGTTACCTGGAGTTTTAAAATTCAGAAAAATCATTTATTGTTCTTAACAAATTCTTCTACCAGATTCCATATACATTTTAAGCTTTTCAGTTAAACTTACACCAAAAAATGTACGTCTTACTAGCAGATGTCATTTTCCCCAGTGAATATTTTATTCAGTATTTCCAGCTTCAAGACCTTATATACACGTATCTCTTTGAACAGTATGTTGGCAGTAAACGTCAACAACAATAAACTAAATTTGCATTTTTTAAATTTTTGTTAGTGGTTGTAATGAAGGTGGTACATGTTATTGAAAGTACATTGATACTGCTGAGAGTGTGCTATATGGTATTTTAAGTTTCTGGACCCTTAAACATCAGTACCTTTTGGAAAAGTAAATTGTTAAAATAATTCAATAACAATTAACAAAGTTTGTTTTTAACTTTTTAGGCTGGACATAAAGCGTTCCCCCCCCCCCCCCCTCCTTGGTAATGTGTGCTATGGAACATGCCATTTCCTTTGCCATTCCCCATTGTTCACATAAACAAAGTTTGTAAAACAAATCTGAAACACTCACCATCAACAGGACGTTGAAACACAATCTCCTTTTCTTTCCTCCACCTTTTCTCTCTCCTTATTTGGCACGGTAGTGGTTCAGATACATATCCTACAATCTACATTTATGTTTTCCGCGATTTTCCTAAATTACGTAAGTTAAATTTCACGGTGGTTCCTTTTAGATGTGACAGAGTATTTCCTTCATCATTTTGAGTTGGTGATCCACCTTTAATGACGTAATTATGGACACAAATTTAAAACATAATCTTAGTGTGTTTTTCTCAACACTCTTTTTTTATAGCTCCCAACTTAATCCTCTCTGTCTTGGACTTCTTCATCACATTCTTCAAGTCGTCGTCTTACACTGTGCACATTCCCTTACCATTTTTAAACACTTTTTCTTTTCCCACTGTCCACTTACTCTTTTTTTCACTGTCCACTTTTTTTTCACTGTCCACTTACGCTTTTTTTTCCCTGTCCACTTACTCTTTTTTTCACTGTCCACCACTTGCTCTTTTTTTCACTGTCCACCACTTACTCTTTTTTTCACTGTCCACCACTTACTCTTTTTTTCACTGTCCACCACTTACTCTTTTTTTCACTGTCCACCACTTACTCTTTTCTTCACTGTCCACTTACTCTTTTTTTTCACTGTCCACTTACTCTTTTTTTTCACTGTCCACTTACTCTTTTTTTTCACTGTCCACTTACTCTTTTTTTCACTGTCCACTTTTTTTCACTGTCCACTTTTTTTCACTGTCCACTTTTTTTCACTGTCCACTTTTTTTTTCACTGTCCACTTTTTTTTTCACTGTCCACTTTTTTTTTCACTGTCCACTTACTCTTTTTTTCACTGTCCAGCACTTACTCTTTTTTTCACTGTCCAGCACTTACTCTTTTTTTCACTGTCCAGCACTTACTCTTTTTTTCACTGTCCAGCACTTACTCTTTTTTTCACTGTCCAGCACTTACTCTTTTTTTCACTGTCCAGCACTTACTCTTTTTTTCACTGTCCAGCACTTACTCTTTTTTTCACTGTCCAGCACTTACTCTTTTTTTCACTGTCCAGCACTTACTCTTTTTTTCACTGTCCAGCACTTACTCTTTTTTTCACTGTCCAGCACTTACTTTTCTTTCACTGTCCACTTACTCTTCTGTCACTCCCCACCTTCTCTTCCTACTCTCTACATTCGCCTTCCATTGTCTCCACTTTCCATTTCGACTGTCTCCACGTCTTCTTCCTCTCCTTGCATTCTCTTTCTCCCCTCCTCCTCCTCTACTTTCCTTTTGCCACGGCTCTTTCCAACACCACTATCGCGCACGCTGCCCCCGTAAGAGATGCCGAGTGCTGCCGACAGTGGGTTGCAGGGCGCGCAGCCGCTGGTGTTGCAGGTGCACCTGACGGCGGGCCGGGCGGGCGCGGGGGCGGTGGCAGCGGGGGCGGGCCGCAGCGACTCCCCGCAGCTGCACGTGCAGAGGGCCAGCCCCACCGGCGCGCAGCTCGGCGTCGGCGTCGGGCTGGGGGTCGGCGTCGCGCCGCCGCCCTACATGGTGGCCACCCGGGGCACGCAGACGCTGCCGCCTCCCAGGTCCGTCTCTCTCTCTCTCTCTCTCTCTCTCTCTCTCTCTCTCTCTCTCTCTCTCTCTCTACCCTGACATCGTATTTAATCGCTACAAAATTTTCTTTGTGTCGGAATAACCGGTTTTTTACCTGTATGATAAATAGCAGAGATGTTTGGAAAAGAGAAATCGGTGTGTGCATAGTTCTCAGTGGGAGCATCACATTAATATGCAACAGAAGTGGAAGTAACAGTTATGTAGGCCTAAATGACATCCTAAAATCCTAAGAAATTTTGGTCTTATGTCAAAGCGGTAGGTGGATCAAAACAAAATGTTCAGACACTCTGTGACCAAAATGGTACTGAAACAGAGGATGACAGACTAAAGGCCGAAATACTATATGTCTTCTTCCAAAGCTGTTTCACAGAGGCAGACTGCACTGTAGTACCTTCTCTAGATTGTCGCACAGATGACAAAATGGTAGATATCGAAATAGACGACAGAGGGATAGAGAAACAATTAAAATCGCTCAAAAGGGGAAAGGCCGCTGGACCTGACGGGATACCAGTTCGATTTTACACAGAGTACGCGAAGGAACTTGCCCCCCTTCTTGCAGCGGTGTACCGTAGGTCTCTAGAAGAGCGTAGCGTTCCAAAGGATTGGATAAGGGCACAGGTCATCCCCGTTTTCAAGAAGGGACGCCGAACAGATGTGCAGAACTGTAGACCTATATCTCTAACGTCGATCAGTTGTACAATTTTGGAACACGTATTATGTTCGAGTATAATGACTTTTCTGGAGACTAGAAATCTACTCTGTAGGAATCAGCACGGGTTTCGAAAAAGACGGTCGTGGGAAACCCAGCTGGAGCTATTCGTCCACGAGACTCAGAGGGCAATAGACACGGGTTCCCATGTAGGTGCCGTGTTTCTAGACTCCCGCAAGGCGTTCGATACAGTTCCCCACAGTCGTTTAATGAACAAAGTAAGAGCATACGGACTATCAGATCAATCGTGTGATTGGATTGAAGAGTTCCTAGACAACAGAACGCAGCATGTCATTCTCAATGGAGAGAAGTCTTCCGAAGTAAGAGTGATTTCACCTGTGCCGCAGGGGAGTGTCGTAGGACCGTTGTTATTCACAATATACATAAATGACCTCGTGGATGACATCGGAAGTTCACTGAGGCTTTTTGCGGATGATGCTGTGGTATATCGAGAGGTTGCAACAACGGAAAATTGTACTGAAATGCAGGAGGATCTGCAGCGAATTGACGCATGGTGCACGGAATGACAATTGAATCTCAATGTAGACAAGTGTAATGTGCTGCGACTACATAGAAAGAAAGATCCCTTATCATTTAGCTACAATATAGCAGGTCAGCAACTGGAAGCAGTTATTCCATAAATTATCTGGGAGTACACATTAGGAGTGATTTAAAATGGAATGACCATATAAAGTTGATCGTCGGTAAAGCAGATGCCAGACAGATTCATTCGAAGAATCGTAAGGAAATGCAATCCGGAAACAAAGGAAGTAGGTTACAGTACGCTTGTTCGCCCATTGCTTGAATACTGCTCAGCAATGTGGGATCCGTACCAGATAGGGTTGTTAGAAGAGACAGATAAGATCCAACGGAGAGCAGCGCGCTTCGTTACAGGAGCATTTAGTAATCGCGAAAGCGTTACGGAGATGATAGATAAACTCCAGTGGAAGACTCTGCAGGAGAGAAGCTCAGTATCTCGGTACGCGCTTTTGTCGAAGTTTCGAGAACATACCTTCACCGAGGAGTCGAGCAGTATATTGCTCCCTCCTACGTATATCTCGCGAAGAGAGCGTGAGGACAAAATCAGAGAGATTAGAGCCCACACAGAGGCATACCGACAATCTTTCTTTCCACGAACAATACGAGACTGGTATAGAAGGGAGAACTGATAGAGGTACTCAAGGTACCCTCCGCCACACACCGTCAGGTGGCTTGCGGAGTATGGATGTAGATGTATATGTAGACATACGCAACTAAAAGTGTGAATATGCCAACATACCTGTCCTACTAAACTATAATATAAAACACAAAAATACTTTTAAAGTGTGAATATTGGGAGCATCTCTTAGGGACCAAGCCTCACCTGTTGTTTACCCTTTAGCTTAAAGCACAGTTTGGTTACGGTGACCCTACACTGTGGGTCACCTGTGTTGTATGCCGATACTCGATCAAAAAGTTTACACGTCGAGTACAGTTTTTCTAATTAAGGCGATACCGGTCTAAGGCGTTGCAGTCATGGACTGTGCGGCTGGTCCCGGCGGAGGTTCGAGTCCTCCCTCGGGCATGGGTGTGTGTGTGTTTGTCCTTAAGATAATTTAGGTTAAGTAGTGTGTAAGCTTAGGGACTGTTGACCTTAGCAGTTAAGTCCTATAAGATTTCACATACAATTAAGGCGATACTCCGTACTAAAGTCAGTGTCAGCTTGCAATAATACTTTTGCAATTATCTAGAAAACAGGTCTATTATCGTCTACACTCACCAGATAAAGAAATTAAGAGGAAATTTTTCTTTTTATGTTTTCCAGCAATCTTTGATGATTCACTAATGCACGAATGGAGCTGCACATATGTGGACCTCAGGTTTCTCTTATTGCGAAAACGTACTAGTCTTTGCTTTCTATTTTCTTTCACCTTTCTTCAATAAAAACATTTTATTTGGTGATATATTTATTTGAAACAGTAAACTGTATATGCTATCCTGTGTTTATTTAGCATTCGTTTAGCTACTGCATTCCTCAAGTAGTGTATTTAAGTTACATTAACAGTTAAGTGCCCTTTCTTTTATATGTTAGTTGTTGCTCCTTGTATGCATATACACTGGACTGTCACTTACATGACCCTCAGTAGTCTGGCCTGTCAATAATGTGGCCCACATCCAGCCTCTAGTCACTCCAGCAAAAATGTCACTCCAGCAAAAATGTCACTCCAGCAAAAATGTCACTCCAGCAAAAATGTCACTCCAGCAAAAATGTCACTCCAGCAAAAATGTCACTCCAGCAAAAATGTCACTCCAGCAAAAATGTCACTCCAGCAAAAATGTCACTCCAGCAAAAATGACACGTACAGTAATGAAATCACTTGTGCAACAATGTTGCTAGTTAATTACGATGTTAAAGAATGCTATATGTGGTTTAAATTGTGGCTTTCTGTACGGTTCAGTATCGCAGCTTCTGAAAGAAAACACGTTATGCTAGACCTCGAGCACAAACTCAAAATTACATGCAAGTCAAACAAAGGTTCTTAGTACAAAGTCATTGCTGATGGACGAGCAATTATTCACTACCAAACTGTATCAGATGAAGAGAGAATCGAAAGCATACGGGAAAATCACGATGAAAGTGAAGATGAGGAAATAGGAGGAGAGAACATAAAGATCTCTCTGACTGCTGATGCTGAAGCTACAGACATCTTCCTTGAGTACATTATGCAAGAACCAGAAAAGTGCAGTGCTGGTGTAATGCTTGTAAAGCCATTGTGTGATAAAGTATACTGCCGTTTCACAGAGAGCGATACTACTGCATGTACACTTTGTAGGCGGAAGTTTCCAGTGACAATGAATGTATCTTTGCATTTAATAAAGTATAATCACTATTTGTTTACACTAAATTTAACACTCTGTTGCCTCACACTTCCACTAATCCAGCACCCGTATGTGCAAGTAATGGCTGGATCACCAAGAGTCTAGTGTATATGCATAGCGCACACACACTTTTATACTCTATGAGAATGATAGAAGCTGAAGATATGAATTACAATTTTTACAATTTGTGCCATGGCCGGGACTTGAACGCTGGTCTCCTGCTTACTGAGCAGGTGTGTTAGCCATTACAGCACCGTAGCAGTATAGGCAACACACCTGCAACATCTCTATCACCCCATCAAACATCTTTTTCCATAGATATACTACTTGATTTCCTCCATGCAATTTCAATTTCACATCATCTAACTTCCAAATTGTGTTGCAGATCTCCTGAGAAGGAATACCGCACTTGAAACTTCATCATTCCAGGAGCACCTTTTTTTTACATTTTCCTTTAATCTGGCTATATATATATATATATATGATACGGCCAAACTTTCAGGAAACATTCCACACACAAATAAGGAAAAGATGTTATGTGGACATGTCTCTGGAAACGCTTAATTTCCATGTTAGAGCTCATTTTAGTTTCGTCAGTATGTACTGTACTTCCTCGATTCACCGCCACTTGGCCCAATTGAAGGAAGGTAATGTTCGATTGTGCAATCACGTCATCAACACAGATTTTCTGTGAACGTTTGGGCAGGCATTGCTGGTGATGTCGTGATTGGGCCCCATGTTCTTCCACCTACGGTCAATGGAGCACATTATCACGATTTCATATGGGGTACTCTACCTGTGCTGCTAGAAAGTGTGCCTTTACAAGTACGACACAACATGTGGTTCGTGCACGATGGAGCTCCTGCACATTTCAGTCCAAGTGTTCGTACGCTTCTGAACGACAGATTCGGTGACCGACGGATTGGTAGAGGCGGACCAATTCCGTGGCCTCCGCGCTCTCCTGACCTCAACCCTCTTGACTTTCATTTATGGGGGCGTTTGAAAGCTCTTGTCTACGCAACCCCGGTACCAAATGTAGAGACTCTTCGTGCTCGTATTGTGGACGGCTGTGATACAATACGCCATTTTCCAGGGCTGCATCAGCGCATCAGGGATTCCGTGCGACGGAGGGTGGATGCACGTATCCTCGCTAACGGAGGACATTTTGAACATTTCCTGTAACAAAGTGTTTGAAGTCACGCTGGTACGTTCTGTTGCTGTGTGTTTCCATCCCATGATTAATGTGATTTGAAGAGAAGTAATAAAATGAGCTCTAACATGGAAAGTAAGCGTTTCCGGACACATGTCTACATAACATATTTTCTTTCTTTGTGTGTGAGGAATGTTTCCTGAAAGTTTGGCCGTGCCTTTTTGTAGCACCGTGTATATAATCTGAGTGCAGTAGTGTTTCCTCTCCAGAACTTTATCACCAATTTTTAGATTCAGTGATGCAAAGGAGCATTGCCCATGTTTTTGGTTTGTGTGTTTGTTAAATCTTGAGATAAACTTAAAATGATAATCTTCATCACTTCACAGAGTAGGCTGCACAGCAGAAACTGTCTTGTCCTTTGACGTCCTATGCTTCCCTGTCTAGTGAGCTTGCACTTTGTGGCAATTTTAGACAAATTGTCTGTATTATTTCTAAATGGTGATACCAGTTGACGTAATATTTTTGGTTTTTAATTTTGCTTTCCCGACTGAAAACCTATAGCTCTCTGTTGACTTTGCCATCATTGGATACATAAGTGTTTTTATCACTTCTCCTCCTCATTCTTGCCCCTTGCTAATTTTCTGATTGTTTTATTCATCTGCCTTCATATCTGCATAGTTACCACAGTGGACAACTAAGCGAAGGGGCCTGGGTTCGATTCCTGACTTGGTCGGATATTTTATTCATTTGGGGACTGGGTATTCTGTTACCTTCACATTTGTATCATTGTAACTGCCCTTACACTGTTGAGACGGGTGTTTGGGCATATTCCGAAAGCCAATGAATGAAAAGGGACTGTTTTATCTGTCAGTTTGTCATCGTGAACAGTGAAAAGCGTCAACTGTCTTTCATTACCACACTTGCTGCAGTGTGTCACTCTACTGCCTTGTCTGCAGGTTCACGCCCCCTCCACCGGTGCACACCACACCGGCTTCAGTGCCGAATGTGCAGAAGCCGCCGATGCCGCAGCAGCAGCAACAGCAACAGCAACAGCAACATCAACAGCAGCAGCAGCAACAACAACCGCCACCACCAGCCACGCAGCAGCCGCAGCCGCAACAACCGGCGGCAGTCCGCGCCTGTGTCGCGGGCTCCTCGTCTTCGTCGTGTGCGTCGTCACCCACGCGGCCGCCGTCCAAGCAGGAGAGGGGGGTTCCCGAGGGATGCGCCGCCCAGCTGCCGCAGGACGCCCTGCCGCCACAGCAACAGCAGCAACAACAACAGCAACAACCGGAACAACAGCAGCAGCAGCAGCCTCTGCAACCACAGCCTATCACGGCCGCACCGCAGACCGCAGTGTACTATGCGATGAATGTCTGAGGCACGGATCTGCCGAGAACTGGTGGCTGTTCCTCGCTACCTTGCAGACTCGTTGACCCCCTATCCGTTTGTCACCGCTTACTCCCCTCGCTTTATTTAATGTACGGCAAAACTGTAGAAAATGTGACATGCACAGCAGAGAAAAATAAGACTTAAAACAAACGTACTAAAATATTGCCAGTCTGCTATAAAACTGTAGGAAACAACCATTATCGAGCAATTAGTATATCATAGTTCTAACAGAGGACAATGACCAGCAAATGTAGTAACATTCAGAGAGACATTAACAAACTGAATCCAATCGCAGAGAAATCTTTTCACCCCAGAGTTTGGTGGGTCTTCGGGATTCAGTCGACCACTGCAGGAGTTATTAGTATATCACAGTTCTAACAATGACCAGCAAATTTAGTAACATTCAGAGAGAAATTAACAAACTGAATCTAATTGCAGAGAAATCCTTTCACCTCAGAGTTTGGTGGGTCTGTGGGATTCAGTCGACCACTGCAGCAATATCGTATCTCTCACTCCTCATTACGTAACAGATGGTGGTGTGCACTGAGACTAGCGATAATTCTTCATTCATTTACAGGGAGGTCTGGATTTATGTGCCCTTCTACTCCAAATGTCAAATTGCACGTGTGACACAACAAGTTCATTCCGCATAAAGCTGGCCTGTACTTCTGAAACCCGCTTCATTTCCTGCCGAAAAAATTGTGTGCGCTTCCCTAAAAATCTTCATTAGAGGTCTCAAAGAAACTGCTCTCTCCTCAGCACCATTTAGTTTCTGAGGTCTTCACACTCTGCATCCAACCTGGACCTGAGCCTCAGATGTCTATGCTGAACGCTGAACTGGCTGTCTGAACAGTGGGTCAGTCAGACCCGTCACCTCTCCAAACTTCCTATGCTCTCACATTCCACTTTCAAAACTGCTTTTTGCTTCCTTGTTTTTACTATTATGCCCAGATATGGCAAGCTGAGTGAAGGACCTGACTGCTCCTTGAAAACAGTCTCAGCTACTTTCAGACGTCACATTTACACACACACCCCCCCCAAATTTGCATTTTATTACTTTTCTGTGGTTGCTTTGCATTTTCCCTTCCTCATACCTCTGTAATGGAGCTCAGACCTCAGATAAAACGACAAAAGATCACATACGCTGTCTGGCTCTTTCGCCTTCACGCTTTGTTTATTTAAGGGGATAGCCAGCTGATGACCTCATTCGACCAATCGAAACTCAGTCGACAACTCGAGCAGTGAGAGTCCTCGTACCCGATTGCCACTGGAAGAGGGAGTGTGGTGAAACTAGTGATTTCTCTGAATCAGTTTTTTTAGTAGCCTGGCTCACAACATCCATTATTGTAAATCTGGACTCACATGAAAACCGTACAAACTTCATCCTACACTAAGCTATGTCACTGCTCTCCATCACTTTGTGAAACTGAGCGGGAGAACATAACCAATGGCTCACCTGACCTGTCAAACTCCAGTGATGAATATACGTGTCCTGATATTACCAGCCCTGCTAGAGACTATTAAATTTGCTTCATACTGTAGTGCACAGAAATGGTGGCCTATTGTAAGACCAAGAATCAAATGCTAACCCTTGGGCAAGTCCCAGACAGCCCTGGAATACAGGATAGTTCGTAACTCACTACCACCCATGCTGTTTCAGAAGAGGAAACAATGTAGACCAGAAGAGAGAACCATGTACAACTGGACAGAATGAAGTGTTGGTCTGATAGCGAGATCAACACTGTACACCGGAAGGAACTAGTGAAATAAATGAAAATGTCGAATCTAACATTTTACATCCCCAGAGATTCCCACCCCTGCGTCTTTCCCTGAAAATAGATACTGCACTTGAAACGCTATCCTTCGAGGTGCACCTTTTCTGCTATGTCTTGTTTTAATCAGGGTGTAATATCTTTTCCTCTCTGAGTACACTATTGTCTATTCTACAACATGTACAGGGAAGAATGACAGGTATCACGTTGAAAGTCGTGTGACATAGGGCACTGATATTCTCCTAACTTCCCTTTATAAATGGCAATTGTTCTACATGTACGTCTGACATGCAGTCTGCCATTATTTTGGCTCCAGCTAATATAGAGTGGTTATTAGGAGCAGAAATGTTTAGTTCAAGCAGAGAAAGAGCTCATTTCAAAAGCCACTTTGTCGCCTCAGAGCTTTCTTTTGTGAATAACAAATAGTGGTACACTCCTGAAATGTATGCAGAAATGGAGGTGATGAACTCAGATAAATCGATATCATCAGAGATTGCGTAACATTTTAAATTCCGATCTCCTGACACAAAAATGTATCAAAAGTTAGCAAATTATTGCATAACTGTTACGTAAATAGTTTCAGAGTTTGTTGAATAGTAGTTAATTAGAAGAAAAGGACAACAGGTTAATTTCTTCATTCATACAGAAGTTAACTGCTGAGCAGGTGAAAGATCCATGTCGATCCTACCTTCACAGATATGAAAATGAAATAAAATGAAAACTGTACATATTACCAGTGCTTTGTCTTGGACAGAAATCAAAGAAAGAAAAGTGGTATCTACAAACTCTGCAGAACAGCTACGTAGCTATGTTAATTCACTGTCATACTTTAGAAATTAAGTGAATGTCTTTGATATATAGGTAAATAAGGTTTAGTGTAAGCAACAAATGTAAAAACCCTAGAATGTATTATTATTTGTTGTTACGATGTAGTAGTTTGCTTTGTGTGGTTCCTGTTGATGAGATATTTAAGTGGAAGTTCTAGGTTACCCAGTTAAATAAAAACAGGAGGATTTGAAAACAAATTTAAGGAAGCAATGCTTCCATATGTATAATATATGTACTATATAAATGCTGCTTTAGAATTAATGTTGTGATTAGTAAAAGTAACAGCAAATAATATAGTAGGTATTATTTGCCTTTCAGTCATTCTGACTTTCAGAAAAGTTTAAGTGTGAAGCATAGTGCTGTGATGAGTAGTTTGTTATATGACAGTATTGCGTGATCAAAGGCAAGTGTGCAAAAAGAAAAAAGATGAGGGGGAAGATATTTCCGTATTAGCATTACAAAAAACAATGTACACAACGAAAATGTGTAGCTTCCTTGTCTAGTTTATGGTTATTTAACTTCTTGTATGTTTTAACAGGAATATGGTAGCCACAGAGGTTTATATACTCAGTGAAAGCCTAACATGATGCTCTCAATGTACTTAAAAAAAACTACTAGGTTATCAAAATGATGCAGTTGGATTAGGTGTTGTGTTAGTGATAGACAAATAGCCTTTCCTGTGTTTGATAAGTTTGCCTCCATATGTTGGAGACATATCTGTAATTTATTGTATTATTATTTATGTGTTAGAAGTGGACAAATTGTAACCAGCCCAAAGATTTGTACCAAGGATGTTATGAAGCGAAAAGATAATTTAATGCAGTAGAACCCCTTACTGATTACATCCAGTTTACGTCTGTAAAGTATTATTTAGATAGACTATGGTCTCCATGCTCTTTGCACAAGTGTTTGTAACTGCAGCATCAGATTGTAGTTGTACAACTGTGTTGTCTTTGAAGTTGAATCTGGTTTTTTCTTAAAAAAATGGAACTGTGATGGATTTCTACATAAGGCATGAACTTTTTTAAATAGACAGGCTCCAAGCAATTGGAGATTTGTGCGAAAATTGTCTTTCCAAGTATTATTATTACTACAACTGAAATATTTTTATATATAGCACATAATAATGAATGTTGAATGGTACCATATTTGTTGTTGGTGATGAATGGTTGTTGGATAATGTGAAGGATGGGCAGTTGTTGCTAATCATGGAAGTTATAAAGGTGCCTTTTTTTATTTATGTGATTTGTATGTATCTGCCAAAGATATTGCAGTGATATTGTTTTGTGTTTCACCTTCTGTTTTGTAATTGTGCTATCAACCACCTGTTGCTCCAACAGGTTGTTTTTGTGCAGAGACTTTACAGCAGAGCTTACTTCTCTGAGGAATGTATGTACTTCACGTGGCATCTCCCAAATTAGAATGCAATTTAGGTGTCAGACAACTTTGTTGGTTTTTGCTGTCAAAGCATTATGCATAGACGAAAAATGTTAAACTGGTTTATGTGATGATATGGACAAAAATTCACCCGGTACTTTCAGTTAAGTTTTTTGTGAAACATACATAAAATAAGTAATATACCCTTCTCTGTTTGGAGCACGATTAACCTATTAAATTATTTTGAAAGTGTTCACACTGTTCAGTAAATTTTTCTGATTTCAACATATAAATTCTTGGGAAAATGTCTTGATAGTTAAAATATTTGAGATAACAGAAAACCAAACTGAGTAACAGAGTATGAAGCTCCAGTATATACATACAATTTAATGTTTCATTTTATGCAGGAAGCTATTGTATGAACTGAAATGTAATGCTCAGGTTATGAAGTACTTTGAGATTTAGAGTATAAATTAAAATTTAAGTGCTTTCCTAAAACATGAAATATGTCAACCAAGGTTAATCTTGCTTTTGTAAGACTGTGAAACATAATTGTATTACCTTTTATTTTGTCCTTTCTTTTATTTAACAACTGTCAAAACTGGTCAAGAATGCTTGCTGTAAAAATGTAGTCCACCATCATAACAGAAATGTTCTGTGTTTGTCAGAAAAGAAGTTGATTCAGAAAATAAATATTGCCATTTAGATTCCAAAATACTGGTGAATGAAGCTACTTGTTTTAGGGCCAGGAATTTTGTGCATTACATCAGTAATTACCATTGTTTAGTTATTTTACCAATTTATTTTCCCCACAGAATTCCAGATGTAAGTGGCTGTTCTGGAGTTCACATTTGATGAAATTCTGTTGTCATAATCTCTCTCTGACAGTCATCTCTTACCAACTCATGCTTTTGAACTGTACTATAGGTCCAAGAAGGTAGTTGTGCATTTTTGACATTCCAAGATTTCTTAATTATGTGCTTTGCCTCTTTTATGTGATGTTACCAAAGTTAAATTATACACATCTGACAGATTGTTTTAATATATATGTATATAAATAAAATAATGTATATGTTGCACTGCAATTGCCTATGTATATGTATATTTACATGTGTAATAACAGTTAAATCTGAGAATTTTCTAAGAATGTGGAGGAATATGCTGATACATTCCTTGCAAAGGTAACCTTGACTTATAGAGAAAGAAGTTAGCTTTAAGTATATTTATATATATATAATAAACTGTACTTAATACATGTTGCTGTTACTTGTGAAACTGCATTTCTTGCAAGCAGACATACATACTTTTGAATGGTCTGTGTGCTGGTGTCACAGCACATGAGGGGAAACTCAGGAAGATTTTTTGATTCATTGTGGCTCTGCCGACAATCATATATGCTCACTATTTTGAGAGGGAAACCGTCTACCCTTGTTTTCTCATTGTCGTCACAATTACCAATAGCCACACCGTGCTACACATGTCAATATGTCATTGTGTGTGTTTTAAGAAAAGTCAGTAAGTACTCACAACATACAAAGTATTGGTAATTCAGCTTTTAAATTATAATTTTGATGAGTTATTTGCAGTTACTGGACAGAAGCTAATACATTTTTTAAAAGTTATATCACACAGTATTTATGTCATCAGAACGTGTGATGTCCAGTAACTTAATAGAATTAACTGATTCTTTCCAACAAGAAAAAAAGATGATTTCAGCTTCAATAACAGCTTGGTTTTTGTTACTAATTTCAAAAATTGTCAGAAAAAAAGTATCACCAGTCAACAAAAAAATCTTGTAAGCTATGCGGCCTGCTATCTGTGTATAGTGTCCTCTCAATCTTTCTATACTTAGTTTTTTGAAACAGGGTATGATGAAACAATGTGAGCTACACATGTTTTGTTACTGAGCTCACAATGTGCCACAGTTTAACACACAATGAGATCTGAAACACTTGTTGGTCACTTCTGATAGTGAGCATATCTGAGCTTGGTTACAATATCACTCCAGAACATTTGTCACTTCAATAATACATGAAATGGTAGAGCCACATTTTGAATTTAATTAAAATGTTGTTTTCTACATTTTGTGTTTGGTAATACCAGTTTTTGCAACTTGAGAATGACTTACACAAGGAATATAAAATATTACCTTATTAACAAACTGCACAAATTTTAACTAATGTTAGTGTTCCCCCATTTTTATATTGATATTATACAATACTGGAGGGGAACAAACTTTCATAAAACAGTGTCCCTGGTCTTTGTAGTAGAAATAGGCCTCATTGTAGAATGTGGTTTAAAATTGAATTTGATGAAAAATAAGATACTCAGTCCTTCAGTAAACTGTTACTAGACTCGTTTTTTTCTGAAATGAACTTATTTTCATATTTTTAAAAATGGAAACTCAAAAGAAACTAGTTTTAAAATTGGAAGTAGTGTCGAAAAGGCTTTTTTTCCGAACTAAATCTCAGTATTTTAGACAATGTTGAATGTTTTCTGATGTAAATGTTATTAACAGTGCCAAATATATGATGTACAGTGCTGATTATATATATATGTAAAACATAAGATACAATATATTTATGTGTATAAGACTATAACCAAAGCAACAGTTTCCTCCTTTGCCCATTAAAAACCAGGAAGTCTCCAGATGCAAATAACTGTCTCCATGCAACATTCTTCCCCTCTTTTTTGATTAATTCACCGCCCACATTAATTTGTTTGAAAACAAATAGTTCAAACTGTATCAAATGTATGCCAAAACGATCTGATTACCACATTTCCAAATTTTGTTCCTTTTTTTGTGTTTCAAATGTAATAGTTCACATTTGAGACAATTTATCTGCAAGTACAAATCAATTCTGCAATTATGTATGAGTACAAGAAACAGCTATAGTTGAATGAGGTAAAAAAATAGATTTTTTTGGAAGGATATTTGATGCCTGAATTTTTAACGATCCACATTAACGGGATAATTTTTTTTATTTGAATTTTTTGAGTGAAATACTACAAAGGTAATGAACTGCTTACGGAGGCTTAGTAAAAACTTGTCTTTGATTGACAACTATAAATAAGTACAGAATTCCACCATAGTAGAACAAATAAATATAGTTTAAAAATTTTCAAAATGAAGAAACATCCTGTTACTTGGTGGTAAGCAGATAGGCCTAAATAAAGTCAAGTGCTAAAAAAGTTACCACAGGTTCAGGACGTTTCAATAGGATTGTTGTCCTCGTGAGGTGTTCCTCTGAACATAGTATGTATGTAAGTTGTTTTTCTTGTTGTTCCAAAAATTAAAAAGTAGTTATAGCTTAAATGTGCTGTATTAATTTACTGGGAATTTAGCTGAATAGTCACAGAAATAATTTTTACATGTTGCTGATATTTAACTGTAATATGCAGAACAGAACTGGGGATATTATTGATAACAATCGGTTGATGCCGCAATGGAAATTAGTTCTGAGAATATACAAGGTACAGAAATTTCATTTACTCAACTACATTCATTTGTTTAAAATAATAAAACAAATGTGATTGACTGTGAACATACTAAACTGCAGTTAGTGGAAAATGTTAATGAAGTGTATCACTGGAACACTGAATAAACAATTTTCTTAAATTTTGTGCTCCTTGATGGCACTGCATTCTAAATGATTTCTGTATAGGATATTTTAGTACTTAGACCTACCACCCATAAAACAACACAAAAGTGCACAAAAAAGTATTTCATAACAATGTCCAGTCTGACTTGTGGTGTTACAAGGATAACTTCAAGGATACAAGACAAACGTTTATATCCGAAAGAGCTATTTAAGTGTCACTAACAGCTATAAATTTCCTGTAATACTTCTGTAAATCACTTCATATTTGTTATGAGTGAAAACGTCACAGTCAGCTGACATAAAAATTCAATTTTAGTTAACCTTATTAATCTCCAAAATTATTTAAATTGTCACTAAATGCACTCAAATGTGTATGTAGATTTATATGTTCTTCAGTAGTTCATACAAGCAATGCTTTAATCTTGCATTCTATTACATATTACCTCATGCCTCTACATAACAATATTCATTACTCCTTACGAGAATATCATGTTTCCCCAAGAACATAAATTTTTGTTCGCAAACTTTCCTCTTCTATTACAACTAGGGACAGATATTTATTTGAAGCACTTTTGCCATTAACAGTATAACATGCAGAATTTTTATAATGGTTAGGAAAAGTGTCTTAAATGTAGGTGTTGATTGCCATTTGTTTTTTCTTTTTGTAAGATCAGAATTGGATGAAAGGCTGCATTAACATGTTTACTGTGAATAAAATTGTGTCTAGTTGTAAACAGAATTGACCCAGTTTTTTGGAGGTTATTGTAACAGTTTCTCAACAATTTTCTTGACAAATGTTGCTGCAGACAGTTTGTTTGCCTGGTTTTAAGTACTGCACATTGTAGTTACATAACACTACTCTCAGAAGACAAATTATTATGTGCTAGTGTATTTAGTAAGATAAATAAAATTGTATCAGGATAGTAGCTTGCAAGTATTACTATACTTAGGATGGAAATGTTCTTTATTATATGGAAAATGTATATAAAAAATTGAACCATTATGTTTGCAACATATGTCCTCATGACAAATGACAATGATAATAAAGTTGTGTTATATGTTACACAAATGTATTGTTCCATATTTTCATATAATCATAATGTGTCATGTCTTTTCTTTTTAAGAATAAGTGATTCCGTTACTGTCTGACAATGAAACACACATGCTGCATTAAATATTTCCCTCTCCCTCCTAACTTCATCTTAAGAATTTAATCATTGAATGCTTACAATGTTACTTATTTTGGTTGCAAAATATGAAAATAGCAGAAACTGTTACATAAATAGATGCCAGCCTAGCAGCAGATTCGTCAAAATTCCAAAGAAACGATCGCTTAGTTCTCACTTCAAAATCCACTTGTACCAATCATCTATTATACTGCAATATAATATGTATGTAAAGCACTAACATGTGGGAACAAAGATGAAGAAAAGGTGTCAATATTTGAAAGAAAAGGAGTATAGAAAATTTTTGGATCTATATATGATGAATATAATGTACAACAAAGGCTATTAAAAATAGAGAGTTATGAGAGCTGTAAATACACCATAACATCATCAAAGTGTTAAAGAAGGGAAAGTAGAAATAGGCAGGCCATATAGTGAGAATGATTGAGAACAGACTACCTAGAACAGTATTCTACATGACAACAGATGTAACTATAGGAAGAAGAAGAAGACCCAGAACTGGGTGGCACGGTAAGATGGAGGAGGACATACCTATGATGAAAATCAACACCAAATGGACAAGCAACACATTCGATAGAAGGAAATGGAAGAGTTTTGTAGAACAGGCATATCTTTCCTAAGGCCCTTGTCACATCTAAAGGAAAAGTACATGAGAATATTTATCATTATTAATGTAATTCTGCAACTCCAGATCACTGCTTATTATATAAATTTAATCAGTACAAAATGAGTTGTACACAAAACTACATTACGTCTTTTTTAAGGGACAAAGCAGTATTCTGGTTTGATTTTATTTGGCTTCACGATACTTAACCATGTTTCAATTATGATAATGAAACGTATTTATTTCTCAAGAATATTTGTTCATTATTACTTTATTTTCTGGACCATATAATTCTGTAATTTCATTTATATAGCAAATCTTTTACAGAGTTTATGTTAAGAGAAGAGATAAGCTCTCAATTTTATGTTGCCAAGTCATATGCTTCCCAAAAAAATATTTCACATTATACAATAACTGAATGGGGATGTTAAAATGTGTTAACCTAAGGATAATGTTACCCAACACATGATCCATTTCATAACCACTCTTTCTCAATGACTCAATAGAATGGCTGAGTTCTGCTGGTTAGATATTCAGTGCCTCATATTCATGATGAACATTGTCCTCTGAAATGTAACACCTGCACAATGATTACAAATATTATCTTAATAGCTGTACAGTGTGTTTCACAAGTAACTACATGTGTGAAGAAAGGGATTATCACGAATAGTTCCAATTAAAAAATGCAGTTTAAACATATGAAATTTCATAGATATAGAAACTCTCAAAGCATTTAGAAGTTTTAGTTATACGACATGTCTGAATTGCGATGAAAATAAAAGGAATACTATTGATGAATCATGCTCTCCAATGAACTTTTACAGTGCTAAAGAAATTTAGACATCAGGCTTGTCTAATACACAGGATTTGTATGCTAATACACACACTGTAGGATGCAAATCATGCGCCTCTTACTGAAAAATTACTCTTAAATAAAATGACATGTGTGAACAACAAGCAACAGGCACAACAAATGAGTTACTACAAATAAGGTCATTCAGTTTTAAACCATTCGTACAAGAACACTTAACACTGCAACTGCAAAATAGATTATTAAGACACATTAGTTTTTACCTCATTTATACATGAAAGGTGACCAAAGTTATCATTAAAACCACACTAGTGCAATGTTGTGTATAACATTACACGCAAAAGGGAATAAAGTAACATTTCTTACTCATGGACCTCAAATAGTTAGCCAAAACAAATTTAATTCATATTCCTTATCAACAGTAATTTAAAAAATTCAAATTAATGCATTAAAAAGATCAAAAGGAAATATTTGTAGGTACCACAATAATCAGTAACAGATATTGGACAAAATACTTAATAGTGCCAAACAGAAATTAAGTTTACGAAGAAGTCTTTATACAAGTATTCTCACAGCTTATGGCTCTAAAAAGATGGTGCAGTTTCGATTTAACAAAAAAAAGTACACAAATGTGTGCTCTTGAGTCACATGTGTACCATATTTGCCATGTCACAATGGAAATCAGACGAACAGAGTTGCATTTGGTACATGTGTGAAATTGTGGAGTAATGGGTTTTACCATTATGTCTGCTATGAAACAAGTTACTAATTACATCCTCACCTGTAATACTCCACTTAAACGGGTTTGAGGATCTTTAATAGCCATCATCGTAACTGTGATTCCATTCCTGGCATCAAATATTAAGATTTACAAAATGTAATTTGCACTTTTAATTCAATTATTGGAACAAAATAATGACCATCAAAACGTTAGAATCGTTACTTTGTAATAGTTAAAAGCCAAACTCCCTTGAACAAATAACACAAGCAATGAAAGATGTGTTACCTACATATTCTTCTGCGCAATCTTCATTAATTTTTTGTCAAAGATGAGCACTTTGAGTGAACTCTAAAGTTGTTTGTTTCTTTGATGTACAGCATAGTTAGCTAAATTGATAACAGTGAGACTGATATTACAGAGTATTTATATTTTCTTACTTAAAAAATTATTTTAAGTTAAATGGTGCACAAAGTAAAGGAAAAATTACCATTGAATATAAGCTCCATCTCGGAAATAATTTTGAGAAGTCTGATTTGAGGGAACATATTCATGTAGTCACAATTTCAAAATTTGTAATTTAACGAAGTTATAAATTAAAGCACATGTACACTCGGTTGCTAAGAGTCCCACCATCTTCCAACAAAATCTGTGCCATCCAAGGAAATAAATAATTGCAAATGTTATTGAATGATTATTAATACATTGATTTCTAGTCTGGCTTCTCAAGGCTTATTTGTTGATTTACAGTTGAGTTATCAATTTATCACAGTACAGCTATAACAAATGGAAAAATTTAACAATGTTATGAATAACTAGCTTCGCCATATAAATTCCATGGCCAGCAGAGATTTTGTTTGTATGCAATCCAACTTTGAAGATGTTCGCGAACTGCAACACCTTACAATCTTTTCAAACTAATTAAGGAGACAGAAGCATGGTCTTTTCCAAATGAAATTTTGACCAAAAAGTGATTCTGGTAAAGTTTTGGATAATCATGCGTTTTGTGTCCTTGTGGAAATATTTCCATAGCAACGTCCATCCACTAACAAATATTTCTTTATTCGTAACCAAGAAGTGAAATATCAGTTTTCATAAATTTAGCTTCAAAATTTTTTCAATGTAACAAAGTATTTTCTTACAAATTTTCATCACCTATTTCACTCCCACAGGTGATGAATTTCCGGAAACAACGAAATACATTTTTTTTAAACTTATAACTGAGAAGTCAAATGTGACTGTTTATAGATGTAACGTTATAAATACTTCAGTAGTTATGTAATAGTGACGTATTTTTCAGAAGCAGCTTTCACCCGCTATTTCACTCCCACAAAGTTAAATTCCAAATATGCTGAAACATGAATTTCTTTATTACTGTCTGAGAAACCAAATACATATTTTCTTAGGCCTGGCTTCAAAATTGCCTTCACAGCGACATTTTGGAAAAAACCGTGTCGTATTTGAACCTCTTAAGGTTGGAATTTCGAAATCTCCCTTGTTAAACGAAGTCTGCAGTATAAGATTCACATCTTCTCCAAATATCAAGACTGTACTACGCAGTTTGGGCTGGGTGGTGAAAAGTTAGCCAGCCACGTCACTGCCTTTTATGTTGCACAGTCTCTGTTTTCACTGCAATGATTTCATCCATCAAGACTATTTGAAATAGAACATACCATGTTATTAGAGAAAAACGGAGGAAGTCTGTTCTTCAAACAAAGTCCAGGTCCAAATACAACAAAATCTACACTTTCCTTCACAAATAACTTTACACTACCAATCAAAACGCTGCCAACAAGCCAGTTTAGATTTTCTTTGCCATTATGTACAGCCCTTTTTAGTAGTCACAGAAAAGTGGTTCATAAATTTAATAAAGGGTGTACACCAAACTGGACAGTGATGTTGAGGACTGTTGCGGCACGAGTGAAGGAAAGGAACGGTATAAAACACACAGATGAAATTCTTAGAAAAGGTGTCAAGAGTTACGCAGATACAACTGCAGAACGCCAGAGACGTTTTAGTAGTACTTTCCTTGTGGTCACAGTGCACTGTGTCAAACATGGAACACTAGGTAGAAAGAAAATCTGGTATGTTTACCATTAAGAGGCTTTAGGGACACCAAACACCTCTGAGCATTGTGAAGCAGACAATGGCAACAATTATGTCTTAGTTTTAATGTAAGTTAATTTACTTCTCTTTCTGACTGATTTTTCAAACATAAGAAGTCTGTCACACTTTTACAACTAATGGCTTACCAATTCCTCTTTTTAAGGATACCTGGAGTAGTATATTAACGACAATTGGGGCACAAACAGCATATTTTTATCAGAATTCTCAGGTTTATAAACAAGATTTTAGTTTTGTCGTTTCCCGCCATTAAAAAATTTGTCTGTGAACAAATTTTCATTTAATTAAAAAAATTATTCCATTACAATATTTTATATTCAACAAACTCAATTAAAAGTTCTAAAATTTATGCAAATTCAATGACACAAATCGAATGACCTTTATTCTGTTATTTATCATCATAAATAAAATTTAAACCAAAGATTTTCTCTAATTTATCATAGTCTCCTGAAAAGATTATAGTGTAATGATCTGGAAGAGGGATTTCATGTTTATCATCTAAAAGCAATAAAACTTTTTGGCCATATGTAGTTACAATATTACAAAAGCTGAAATTTTTGTAAGATTTATTTCTCTCAGCTCTGATAATTTAGTGAACACTTCTGCATAACCTAACTGTTATGGTGATTTACCAGATTTTTAACAAAGTACTTCATGTTCATCTTGTTTTGCTTTTAATTGTATATAGAAACATTTAAATTTTTATATTATTTTAAATTAAAAATTTCAAGACTTTGATACTGGAAAATTAAAAAACAGAAAATTTTAGCAAACATTTTTATTTTTGAAAATCGAAATTTTTTCGACTTTTATGTTATCTGCCTTCCTCAAAATACCTGAAAAGGAAATGTAAATATGAAGATCACACTTTTTTTTTGGAATCTTATTGACCAACTGGGATCATGTTAACAACGTCCGGTCCTCTTCTTCCTTTGTTGTTGTTTCCTATTTTTCCTGTATTCCCTCATTTTCTCCCCATGAAGTCTCTTCCTTTCTTCTGTCCATCTTGTTCCCGATTTTTTATTTCTTCTGCTTTGAAAGCCTTCCAAATTTATTATTTTGTTTTTAAAACGGTTTCTTTCTGCTATTTCTGATTCTTTGACGTTGTGTCTTTCAAGATCTTTTCTTACTTCTGTAATCCACGCTATTGTCGATTTCTGCTTTCACAAATATAGGAGTATTTCTTTTGTTAGTCTATTTCCATTCATTTGGTAGAGATATCCAAAATAGGTTAATCTTTGTTTGGCCATTATTTCAGATATTTTCTGTATATTTTTGTAGATCTTCTCATTACTTCTTATTTTCCAAGCATCTGCAGTTTTCATTGCACCTATTATTATTTTTCTAATAATCCTTCTTTCCAGTACCTTTTGTTTGTCCATCTTATAGCTCATCGTTAGGCATTCAGATCCATATAAACATTCTGGTCGTACCACTGTGGTGTAGTGATTTAGTTTTGTTTTTCTAGATATACATTTCTTGTTGTAAATATTTTTGGTCAACCCATATGCTCTTTCCATTTTGTTAATTCTTACATCTATTGCAGATTTGTCTAGGCCATTCTGTTGTATAGTTTCTCCAAGATATTTAAATTTATTTACTTGCTCTATTTTACCTATTTGTGTTTCTATGTATTTTGGTGCATTTTTTATATTTGTCATGAATTTTGTTGTTTCAGCTGAAATTTTGAGACCAGTTCTGTTTGCTAATTTTTCCAGAATGTTTATTTGAGTAACTCCTTCTGTCAGGTTTTCTGAAAGTATTACAAAATCATCCACAAAAGCCAAGCAGTTTACCTTAATTCCATTTGTCTTCCTTCCCAGAGTTATTAGTTCAATTTTGTAATTTTTTAGCACCAAATTACAGATCCTTACAATTTTTTCTAGTACACAGTTACACAGTAAAGGTGATAAACCGTCACCTTGTCTAACACCAGTTTTTATTTCAAAAGGCTGAGATACTTCTCCCATAAATTTGACTTTAGATACTGTACCTGTTAGTGTTTCACGAATTATGTTTGCTAGCTTTCATTTAACACCAAATTCTGTAATAACCTTAGCTATCATTTCTCTGTCTGTACGATCAAATGCTTTCTTGAAATCTATAAACTACACTAGTATTGGTTTGCTGGTTAACATTCTTTGGCGAATTATTGACTATAAGTTAAAAATTTGTTCTGCACAGGATCTTCCCTTTTGAAAACCACCCTGATATTCTTCTAGTTGTTTGTCTAAATTATCTACCACTCTGTTGAGGAGAGTTTCTGATAATATTTTGTATGCCATTGGCAGAAGTGACACTCCTCTGTAATAACTGACATTTTGTTTGTCTCCCTTTCTTATGTAGCAGGTGGATTAATGCTGTTTTCCATTCAGCTCGAATCTTTTCAGTTTTCCAAATGTTCTCAAAAAGCAGCTGTAGATCCTTTATGATTTTTGGTTCTGACCACTTCAATAATTCTGTTGTAATGGAGTCTTCACCACATGCTTTATTGTTTTTGAGTGTTTTGATGGCTTCATGAATTTCTAGCTCTGTTGGCGGGAAATCTTCCTCTAGATTTTGGGGTGTCACTGTAAATTCTAATTTATCTGTTGGAACTGGACAGTTTAACAACTTTTCGAAAAAATTTGCTAAAATTTCACAATGTTCTTTATTATTTAATCCTATTTTGCCATTTTAATCTTTGAAACAAATACTCAGTGCCTGATATCCTTTAAGTTTGTGTTTAAAGGTTTGGTTAAAATTTCTAGAACTATTTTTGAGATCACACTTTTATAACTTCTTAAATTTTTTATACGTTTATACAATTAAAAATTTTTAGTTGCTATTCTGTGCTGTGAATCATAAGTTACACTCTTTTCCATACATAATTATACACACAATTGTATCATTAGGTATATTTTCATAAAAAATGTACATAATTTTATAGTTGATTTTGAACAGTTACAATATTCATTCTGCTAGTTGCACTTATGACATAGATAACATAATTCTAAAATGAAATTGAATGGATGTACATTTAGATCGTTATTTAATTGTATTATTCTTTTAAAAACCCTAAAACTTAAGTAACTCATGAGGAAAAAATACGTATCTCCCATTTTTTACATAAATATTTTTAATTTAACATGATCCAATAAAAAATAATCATTTAACTGATTATTTTTTTCGATTAGGTTGGAAATAAATGGAAATAATGTAAGTCATATTTAATTCCACAGAATTATAAATACTAATATTTAGTTTCAAATTCCTTTTTTCATTTAACCCTGCAAATTCAGTTGTTTGTAGTTCAAAGAAATAAATTTGAATGTTCGGATTTTTCAGTCTTTCTTGTTCTAGCTCAGGCGAATAATCTGGCTCATGTTTAACAACAGGAACACGAATTTCCACACATTTTGCAACAAATTTCCCTTCTTTCAGAAGATTACTTTTATCATATAGATAAGAAAATCACTTCACTTTATTTTCAACTACCCAGTTTCAACTACTTTTTAAATTTTAAATTCAAACCACTTTGACACAAATCTAATGTTTCTTTCATCTGCAAATGGAGGTTGAAAATAAACTGTCCGTTACTCATAAATGCAAGTATTCTGTAAGAGAATTTTTCGGAAATAAAGTAAAACCAACAAATGAGAACTTTGACTTATGATTACTTACACAAAATACAAACAATACTAATATTATCACAAGAATTGGGGACGTTTTTTACATAAATCAAGATAAAAAATTACAAGAATTTAAACCGGTTACAGAATCAATTTGCGATAATATTACGGTTATTACAATAACAGTTTTTCGAAATTGTGAAGCAGAAATGAAAAATGCAAAAATTCTAGTAAAAAAGGAGGAACGTGGTTCTTTTAATCATATTTTAAGATCTTTAATTTAGCAAGACTTGGAGTTAAAGTAAAAATTCCATATTTATTAAAATATAATGTACAAACAATTGAAGACAGTAAACAAATTATTCATAAAGATATAAAAATCATAAAAGAAAAATATAAAAATCCTGTGTTCCTTATAAAATAGAATTTGTAGATGTTAAATTAGATACACTTTTAAGAGCATCATCAGAAGTTGTGGATGAATGCAAAAAGGAACTTTGTTATTTATTGGATTTAGACATAACATAAGATTTTGGAGGAAGTTTTAGTACAGAAAAATATAGCGAAATTGTAATGTAATAGCAAACAACAACAATTCTGTTGGAAAAGATTGTTTAAGTTCGATGAATTCTATTTCTAGAGTAAAAATATACAATATATTCAGTTCTCAAATAACAAGTCCATGGGTGGATAAAAATATATTATAGATTTTTAAGAGTAAAAGAAACATTTGGTTGTATTTTAGCTAAAGAAAATAGAGTTCAAAAGTTTAGAAGCAATAATTTATAATTATAATAATCCAGATTTTCATAAAGGACAAGAATTTCGTCCACTAGCATATTTCTGATCAGTCCATGGGTGTACTGCTGGTCCACAATATTTCGGCGATCAGACATGTCGCCATCGTCAGGTGCGCTGACGAACTGAGTTCCTGAGGGCAGACTGAAATCCCTTCCCCTTGCGAGGTGTTCTCTCCGTGGTCTGTGCCCACTAGTAATCGGTTGGTGAGACGCTGCCGTCCGCATCTCTGGTGGTGTCGGTGTAATTGCCTCGTCCACCACAGACGCACATTCGTTTCCATCACTGAGCGTCTTTTTAATTATACTCAGTATTGGTTCCCATGCCCTGCTGACGTTGTAGCCACAATCTCGGTTGATGAGTCTGTCCCTGGTACGAATTTCGATAGCCTTTCTAACGATGCTGCCCAAGTATTTAGATGTCTGTGCCAACACGCTGGTATGTTGATAGTCCATTTCGTGATTTTCAGACAAACAGTGCTCTGCGACCGCCGACTTGTTGGGGTACCCAAGTCGAGTGTGCCTCTGATGTTCTTGGCAACTATCTTTGATGTTGCGCACTGTCTGTCCAATGTGAGTCTTCCCACACTGACACTGAATCTCGTATATACCTGCCTCCCGCAAACTGAGATCGTCTTCGACACTCCCCAATAATGCTGTCGTCGTATTTGGTGGGCAAAAGAGAGTTCCTACTCGGTGTTCGTCCTATTTTCCCCGATAGTGCGCCAGTATATGGCATATGGGCAGTGGCTATATCTTTCTCTGTAACTTCGTCCGTCTCCACACGCTCTAATGGAGAGGTGGGGCAGAGAACGCGTCTGATCTGCCATTTCGAGTACCCGTTTTTTCCGGAATACATCTAAATACTGGGACAGTGACGTTAGAGACTCAATCGAAATTCCTACCAGGGAAGGACTCATCAACCGGGACTGCGGCTAAAACCTCAGCAGGGCATCGGAACCAGCATTGAGTCTTTTTAATTAGACACTCAGCAAAGGAAACGAACGGGCGACTAGGGCGGAAGAGGCAAGAGCTCAATTCGTCAGCGCACCTGACGATCGCCGAAATATCGTGCCCATTGGACATTGTGGACTGGCAGTACACCCATGGACTATTCGAGAAGAATTCCATAAGAATTCCATAAGCATATTGTTTAGAATTAATAACTAATAACAGCAAATATTTCGAAAAAGCTCCTTTTTATTCTCTTCCACTTCTTAAATCTGGCAAAAATTAACAGATATTCTCAAATATAGTTGTTTTCTTGTTTACAACATTCTCTTGCAGTCTATCTATTGGGGCAATAAAAAATCTGAAAAATTAACTGAAATACAAATTAGAAGAAAGAGACAAATTAGTTACATTTGTTTTATCTGCTTTTAGTTGTAACTTATGACCTATTAACCATACAGAAATCTCTGAAGAGACAGCGAGTATAATTTCTGTAAGACAGACATGCTATTCACATTCTAGAGAAACATTTTCCTAAATCCAAGAGTGTGTTTTTTACAATAGCGAAATAAATAAATATCGACGAATTGACACTAATAAATGAAATATTATTGCACCATTTGTGCGTAGAAATATAATAAATATAACCAATAATCTTTCTCCATCTACTATTTGAGAAATAATAGGAAATAATAAAATTTATTTACAATCCACTAAAAAGAGAGAGCACGCACTACAAAATTTAAATACTCCAGAAAAAACTAGAATATTTGGGTAAGAACACAAAAATATTTTTGAAAAGAAACAAAAAGAAAATTTCCTGCAAGTGGAGTTTATAAGATTTATGTTTTGTGGAAAACGAAAAAAAAAGAAGTTTCCATTTGTCTCTGTATTGGGTGAACGTAATGGTAAAAAAATCATGTGTGTATATATACGGTACAGCCAAACTTTCAGGAAACATTCCTCGCACACAAAGAAAGAAACTATGTTATGTGGACATGTGTCCGGAAACACTTACTTTCCATGTTAACAGCTCATTTTATTACTTCTCTTCGAATCACATTAATCGTGGAATGGAAACACACAGCAACAGAACATAGCAGCGTGACTACAAACACTTTGTTACAGGACATGTTCAAAATGTCCTCCGTTAGCAAGGATACGTGCATCCACCCTCCGTCGCATGGAATCCCTGATGCGCTGATGCAGCCCTGGAGAATGGCGTATTGTATCACAGCCGTCCACAATACGAGCACGAAGAGTCTCTACATTTGGTACCGGGGTTGCGTAGACAAGAGCTTTCAAATGCCCCCATAAATGAAGGCCGAGAGGGTTGAGGTCACGAGAGCGTGGAGGCCATGGAATTGATCCACCTCTACCAATCCATCGGTCACCGAATCTGTTGTTGAGAAGCGTACGAAGACTTCGACTGAAATGTGCAGGAGCTCCAACGTGCATGAACCACATGTTGTGTCGTACTTGTAGAGGAACATGTTCTAGCAGCACAGGTAGACTATCCCATATGAAATTATGACAACGTGCTCCATTGAGCGTAGGTGGAAGTACAGACTGACGAAACTAAAATGAGCTCTAATATGGAAATTAAGCGTTTCCGGACACATGTCCACATAACATTTTTCTTTATTTGTGTGTGGGGAATGTTTCTTGAAAATTTGGCAGTAACTTTTTGTAACACCCTGTATGTGTACACACATACACACACACACGTGTGTGTGTGTGTGTGTGTGTGTGTGTGTGTGTGTGTGTGTGTGTGTGTGTGTGTTTAAAGGACCCAATAATAATTAATTTATAGAAGTGAGGAGCAATAACAGTACTCTTCAAAAAGAAGGATTTATTTGTATTTCTTTGACAAAAATTGGAAATTTTCACAAACCCCATAGAAGAGGCATTTTTGATAACAGAAACCGATAAGTTTTCAATGGAAATTCTTTCCCCAGAATAGCTTACTTGAAAATACATCCAATTTTCGAAAACAAAGATTTGTTGTATAAGGGAAAAGATAAAGAAATTATAGAAAATATAAAAATGTTTCAATGAGTAGGAAAAATAAAAATATTAGAATGTAAATGAAGAGATCAAGAGCAAGGATTAGAATTAATTATTCCTAATATTACAATCGAAAATTATGAGAGAAATTTTGAAATTTGGAAGTAACCTAGACAGTTATTATTCTAATTATTCGCTTGAGGAAGAAATAAAAAATATTGATATCGATATGATTTACAAGATTAAAGATAAATTAGATAAAATTAAACCCAAGTTCCAATAAGAAAAATAAAATTGGTGTCTGTTATTTAATTTTTATCTGCATTTTCCCAGTTGAATCTTTTTTAACTGTCTCGAATTTCTCTGGAATAACTATATCAACGTGTTTAAAAATATCTAACATTAATGGTGGAAACCCTAAATTAAGTTCAACTAAACTTACTATATATTTAGAAATGTAATAACCTCCAAAAGTACGAAAGGACGAATTAAATGAAAACATATGGCATACATTATATATGTTATTTAAGTAAATAATAACAGAAACAGTTACTTTTCTATAATTTCCATACATAAATAAACAAATAAATTCATTTTCCAAATGCATTATGTTTAGGAATAATATGTTTTTCAATTTTTTAATTAAAGTTATTTATATTAAAAATTAGTAGTAATCAATGGAGGAAGACAAATGCTAAAAATTTAGATCTATTTGACAAGAATAAAATTATAACCAAGATATGAGAGAAAAATTAAGCAGATTGATACACAAAGAAAAACAAGTAGAATGTTTGGATTCAATTGCACTTAAATATGTTTGTATAAAAATTACAGTTGATGATAAAGAAAAATATGTTTTGTAGAATTAAGAGATTTTAATTATAGTAAAAATAAACATATAAAAAAGATCCTTAAAGCAATTAACAAATGTTGTGTGGAAGAGGACGATTTGGATTCTAGGGAATAAATATTATAAACATCATTTTGCAGTTTAATTGTTGTTTATTGCTTACACATAATTGTACAAACTTTTTTGTAGTGGTTGGGAATAAAGTTGCAAAAAATAGACTCAGAAGGGAGATAAAGTGGTTAATCACAAATTTCTTTTACTGGATGACAGACAAAATTAATAAACTTTAAAAATGGAGGTAAATTATTGGAAATTGAATCGAAGATAATTTAATTAAAATCGAAAGTAAGATAAAAATTTGTAAAATTTCTATTGAATGAGCAGCGATAAAATCCGAAATGTCGATAGAACAATAAAACAAGCAACCAAACATTACATGAACTTTAGTGGTTAAACAAAGGAACCTTATGCGTTGACCTAACCATAAAAATAACTACAAAACTAATTAACGTAAATTTTAAAATATAAAATTCGGTTCTTTAACCTCTAACATTCGTTTAACATATATTTTCTTGTTTTGTTCAATCACCATTTCGAATTTAATCGATCTTCGTTCAACAGAACAAAATTTTTAATTTTATCTTTGTTTGGTATTTAGTAAACTTACTTCCATTTTTACGGTTCACTAATTTTGTCTCTATTCCAATAAGAGGAACTTATGGTTAATCACTTTATCTCCATTTAGAGCTTATTTTTAGCTGTCTTTTCCTGAACTCAATAAAAATTTTTAAATTTATATTTTACCCAAAAAAAATTAAATAGCAAATTCATCGTAATGTTATTTATCGGTATGTGTTTCGCCTTCTGTGCTATAATCCGAATCGTTTTCTTCCAAATAACATTAGTTAATTGCTTTAAGAATCCTTTTTATATGTTTGTTTTCACTAGTTATTTAAATCTCTTAATTCTACAAAAGTATCTTTTTCTTTATCATGAACTGTAATTTTTATACAACCATCTTTAAGTAAAATTAAATCCAATTTGTTTAAAAAATTTTAATTTCTCTCTCATACCTTGGTAATGTATTTTATTATTGTATAATATCTCTAACATGTTAGCGTTTCTGTCTTCCTCCATTGATTTCTACAAATTTTTAGTATACATAATTTAATTTAACCATGGAAAACCCTATTATTACTAAACATAATACAATTAGAAAAAGGATCTGTTTAATGAGTACGGAAATTATAGGAAAAGAATGGATTCTGTTACTATTGAGTAATTTAGGATATAATGTTTATCGTATTTATTCTGCAGAAGATAGAAATTCAATTTGTTCTTATATTTTTGGAGATTATTATATTAGTAAGTATATAGTAAGTTTAGTTGGACATAATTTAGAATATCCGTCATGATGTTACGTTTTTTAAACATAATAATATAGTTATTCCAGAGAAATTCGAGACAGTTAAAAAAGAATCAAATGCAGACACATGCAGATAAAAAATTAAATAACAAAGACTAATCTTGCTTTATTCGTATTTGCTGTTGGTTTCATATAATTTAACTTTAATCTTGTTATTCATATCTATCTTGTTATTCCAAATTTCTCAGGCCAATAATTAGAACAATAACACTACTATATTTTCAAATTTGAAAATTTCCATGAAAATTTTTGATTGTAATATTGGAAATAATTGATTCTAAACATTCTTCTAGATCTTCTCTTTATTTACATTTTATTATTCCTAATCGTTGACGAAATTTTTATATTTTGTGTTCTTTCTTTATCTTTTTCTTTATACAACATATTTTTGTTTCCGAAAAGTGGATGTATTTTTAAGTAAAGTATCCTGAGAAAGAATTAACATTACACACACACATGAAAACAAGTTTCACATCGCCTCGATGTTCCAAAACCTGTACAGAAAATTGGAATAGAGATCAACATAAACATCATTTCTGCCCTTCTTATTGATCATGAAAACCACACATTTCGTGTCGTACCACCATACAGCGAGACCTTTAGAGGTGGTGGTCCAGTCTGCTGTGCACACCAATACATCTAACTGCCAGTAGCAAGTCCTCTTGCATTGATGCATACTTGTTCTCATCATCGCATACTATCCACAAGATCATCAATGCACTGTTTGTCCCAGTTGTCCTACTCCTCAACAGCAATTTGGCATAGATCCCTCACAGTGGTTGATGAGTGACGTCATTCATAAACAGCCCTTTTCAATCTATCCCACACATGTGCAATAAGTCGAGCGATGTCGTTATCCTGAAGGAAGTGCACATGGGGGCGCGAATTGTCGTAAATGAAGACGAATTCCTCGCCAATATGCTGCCGATATGGTTTTACTATCAGTCAGGGGACGACATTCACGTATCATGCAACCATAACGGCACCTTCCATGACCACTTGCAGTGTATGTCGGCCCCACATAAGAACACCCGAAAACATTAGGGAACCTCTCCCTTGCTGCACTCGCTGGACAGTGTGTCTAAGGAGTTCAGCCTGACCAGTTTGCCTCCAGACATGTCTCCAACGATTGTCTGGTTGAAGCTATATGCGACACTCATCGATGAAGAGAATGTGATGCCGGACCTGAGCGATCCATTCAGCATGTAGTTGGGCCCCATTTGTAACGTGCTGCACGGAGTCATGGTCGCAAAGATGGACCTCGCCAGACATCAGGAGTGAAGTTGCGCATCATGCGGCCTATTGCACACAGTTTGAGCCATAGCACAACGTCCTGTGGCTGCATGAAAAGCATTATTTGGCATGGTGGCGTTACTGTCAGGGTTCCTCCGAGCCATAATCCATAGGTAGCAAGTAGTCTTCCACTGCAGTAGTAGCCCTTAGGAGGCCTGAGTGAGGCATGTCATCGACAATTCCTGTCTCTCTATATCTTCTCCATGGCCCTAACAACATTGCTTTGGTTCACCCTGAGACGTCAGGACACTTCTCTTGTTGAGAACCCTTCGTGGCACAAAGTACCAATATAACAAAGTGGAGATGATCGAACAACACCTTCCTGATGGAATGACAGGAACTGATCGGTTGTCTGACCCCTTCCGTCTAATAGGCACTGCTCATGCATGGTTGTTTTCATCTATGGACAGGTTTAGTGATATCTCTGAACAGTCAAAGGGATTGTGTCTGTGACACAATACCCACAGTCAACATCTTCAAGGATTTAGGGAACTGGGGTGATGCAGAAATTTTTTTTAATGTGTGTAAGAAGAAAATCCATCTGTTTTTATTCCCAAATATGGTTCTTACATCAGATAGTAAAAATTTCTAATTCTTGTCAAAGACTACTGTATGGAATGCAAATAAATCCTTTTTAGGGATATTGCTATTATTTTTCATTTCTAAAATTTACTTTTAATTGGGCCTTTAACAATATATACAGATTTTTTTAACATTTTCTTCACACAATACACCAACATTTGCAAACTATCGTTTACCACAAACGCATAAATTTTGTAAACATCACTTGTATAAACATTTATCTGTTGTTGTTTAAAATAATTTATTTCTTCTTCTGATTGAATTTTTTATCCTTTTCCATTTTATTTTTGTGTCCTTCCTTCAAAGACGTGTATTATTCAAATATTCTAGTTTTCTTTCTGGTATATTTAAATTTTCTACTTCTTGCCCTCTCTTTTTAGTAGATACTATTTTTATTATTTCGTTTTATTTCTTGAATAATACAAGGAGAAAGTTTATTCTTTTTCTACACACAAATGGAAGAAAATTCTGTGTGCTTATTAGTTCCAACTCTTCAATATTTATTTATTTCGGTTTTGTAGAAACCATTCTCTTGTATTTAGAAAAATATGTTCATCCATATATTATAAAACATGTTCGGTTTACAGAAATTATATTCTCTGTCTCCTCAAAGGTTTCTACTTGGTTAATAGGTAATGAGTAAAAACTAAAAGCAGATAAAACTAATTTAATTTTTCTGTTTCTTCTTGTTGTCTGTTTCAATTTTTATTTGTATTTCAGCTAATTTTTTCAGAATTTTTATTACCCCAAGAGACGTATTGCAAGACTGTTGTAAACAAGAAAACATCTACTTTTGTGGAGTGTGTTAATTTTTGCTAGATTTTAGCAAGTGAAGCAGAATAAAAAGAATTTGCTGTTATAAATTACTATTTCTAAACAATATGTTAACATATGAATTCTTGTTCTTTTTGAATACCTGGATTAATACAATTATGAATTGTTGCTTCTAACCTTTTAATTCCATTTTCTTTAGCTAAATTAAACCAAATGTTTCCTTTAATCTTTTATGTGGACAAATAAAAACTATAATATATTTTTATTTACCCATGGATTTGTTATTTGAAAACTAAATATATTGTATATTTTTACTGTCGTTGTTGTTGTTGTGGTCTTCAGTCCTGAGACTGGTTTGATGCAGCTCTCAATGCTACTCTATCCTGTGCAAGCTTCTTCATCTCCCAGTACCTACTGCAACCTACTGCAACCTACATCCTTCTGAATCTGCTTAGTGTATTCATCTCTTGGTCTCCCCCTACGATTTTTACCCTCCACACTGCCCTCCAATACTACATTGGTGATCCCTTGATGCCTCAGAACATGTCCTATCAACCGATCC
The DNA here is from genome assembly GCF_021461385.2 of Schistocerca piceifrons. Lineage (NCBI taxonomy): Eukaryota > Metazoa > Arthropoda > Insecta > Orthoptera > Acrididae > Schistocerca > Schistocerca piceifrons. Next base: position 6,042,938 of record NC_060148.1, read on the forward strand.
CTTCTTCTAGTCAAATTGTGCCACAAGCTTCTCTTCTCCCCAATCCTATTCAAAACTTCCTCATTAGTTATGTGATCTACCCATCTAATCTTCAGCATTCTTCTGTAGCACCACAATTCCAAAGCTTCTATTCTCTTCTTGTCTAAACTATTTACCGTCCATGTTTCACTTCCATACATGGCTACACTCCATACAAATACTTTCAGAAATGACTTCCTGACACTTAAATCTATACTCGAAGTTAACAAATTTCTCTTCTTCAGAAACGCTTTCCTTGCCATTCCCAGTCTACATTTTATATCCTCTCTACTTCGACCATAATCAGTTATTTTGCTCCCCAAATAGCAAAACTCCTTTACTATTTTAAGTGTCTCATTTCCTAATCTAATACCCTCAACATCACCCGACTTAATTCGACTACATTCCATTATACTCGTTTTGCTTTTGTTGATGTTCATCTTATATCCTCCCTTCAAGACACTGTCCATTCCGTTCAACTACTTTCCAAGTCCTTTGCTGTCTCTGACAGAATTACAATGTCATCGGCGAACCTCAAAGTTTTTTTTTCTTCTCCATGGATTTTAATACCTACTCCGAATTTTTCTTTTGTTTCCTTCACTGCTTGCACAGTATACAGATTGAATAACACCGGGGAGAGGCTACACGCCTGTCTCACTCCCTTCCCAACCACTGCTTCCCCTTCATGTCCCTCGACTCTTATAACTGCCATCTGGTTTCTGTACAATTTGTAAATAGCCTTTCGCTCCCTGTATTTTACCCCTGCCACCTTTAGAATTTGAAAGAGATTATTCCAATCAACATTGTCAAAACCTTTCTCTAAGTCTACAAATGCTAGAAACGTAGGTTTGCCTTTCCTTAATCTTTCTTCTAAGATAAGTCGTAAGGTCTGTATTTCCTCACGTGTTCCAGTATTTCTACGGAATCCAAACTGATCTTCCCCGAGGTCGGCTTCCACCAGTTTTTCCATTCGTCCGTAAAGAATTCGTGTTAGTATTTTGCAGCTGTGGCTTATTGAACTGATAGTTCGGTAATTTTCACATCTGTCAACACCTGCTTTCTTTGGGATTGGTATTATTATATTCTTCTTGAAGTCTGAGAGTATTTCGCCTGTCTCATACATCTTGCTCACCAGATGGTAGAGTTTTGTCAGGACTGGCTCTCCCGAGACTGTCAGTAGTTCTAATGGAATGTTGTCTACTCCCGGGGCCTTGTTTCGACTCAGGTCTTTCAGTGCTCTGTCAAACTCTTCACGCAGTATCGTATCTCCCATTTCATCTTCATCTACATCCTCTTTCATTTCCATAATATTGTCCTCAAGTACATCGCCCTTGTATAGACCCTCTATATACTCCTTCCACCTTTCTGCTTTCTCTTCTTTGCTTAGAACTGGGTTTCCATCTGAACTCTTGATGTTCATACAAGTGGTTCTCTTATCTCCAAAGGTCTCTTTAATTTTCCTGTGGGCAGTATCTATCTTACCCCTAGTGAGATAAGCCTCTACATCCTTACATTTGTCCTCTAGCCATCCCTGCTTAGCCATTTTGCACTTCCTGTCGATCTCGTTTTTGAGACGTTTGTATTCCTTTTTGCCTGCTTCATTTACTGCATTTTTATATTTTCTCCTTTCATCAATTAAATTCAATATTTCTTCTGTTACCCAAGGATTTCTACTAGCCCTCGTCTTTTTACCTACTTGATCCTCTGCTGCCTTCACTATTTCATCCCTCAAAGCTACCCATTCTTCTTCTGTTGTATTTCTTTCCCCCGTTCCTGTCAATTGTTCCCTTATGCTCTCCCTGAAACTCTGTACAACCTCTGGTTCTTTCAGTTTATCCAGGTCCCATCTCCTTAAATTCCCCCCTTTCTGCAGTTTCTTCAGTTTTAATCTGCAGGTCATAACCAATACATTGTGGTCAGAGTCCACATCTGCCCCTGGAAATGTCTTACAATTTAAAACCTGGTTCCTAAATCTCTGTCTTACCATTATATAATCTATCTGATACCTTTTAGTATCTCCAGTGTTCTTCCATGTATACAACCTTCTTTCATGATTCTTAAACCAAGTGTTAGCTATGATTAAGTTGTGCTCTGTGCAAAATTCTACCAGGCGGCTTCCTCTTTCATTTCTTAGCCCCAATGCATATTCACCTACTATGTTTCTTTCTCCCCCTTTTCCTACACTCGAATTCCAGTCACCCATGACTATTAAATTTTCGTCTCCCTTCACTATCTGAATAATTTATTTTATTTCATCATACATTTCTTCAATTTCTTCGTCATCTGCAGAGCTAGTTGGCATATAAACTTTTACTACTGTAGTAGGTGTGGGCTTCGTATCTATCTTGGCCACAATAATGCGTTCACTATGCTGTTTGTAGTAGCTTCCCCGCATTCCTATTTTCCTATTCATTATTAAACCTACTCCTGCATTACCCCTATTTGATTTTGTGTTTATAACACTGTAGTCACCTGACCAGAAGTCTTGTTCCTCCTGCCACTGAACTTCACTAATTCCCACTATATCTAACTTCAACCTATCCATTTCCCTTTTTAAATTTTCTAACCTACCTGCCCGATTAAGGGATCTGACATTCCACGCTCCGATCCGTAGAACGCCAGTTTTCTTTCTCCTGATAACGGCATCCTCTTGAGTAGTCCCCGCCCGGAGATCCGAATGGGGGACTATTTTACCTCCGGAATATTTTACCCAAGAGGACGCCATCATCATTTAATCATACAGTAAAGCTGCATGCCCTCGGGAAAAATTACGGCCATAGTTTCCCCTTGCTTTCAGTCGTTCGCAGTACCAGCACAGCAAGGCCGTTTTGGTTAATGTTACAAGGCCACATCAGTCAATCATCCAGACTGTTGCTCTTGCAACTACTGAAAAGGCTGCTGCCCCTCTTCAGGAACCACATGTTTGTCTGGCCTCTCAACAGATACCCCTCCGTTGTGGTTGCACCTACGGTACGGCTATCTGTATCGCTGAGGCACGCAAGCCTCCCCACCAACGGCAAGGTCCATGGTTCATATCTAGAATTAGAATTCACCGAACTTAATCTTTTCCAACAGAATTATTGTTGTTACTGCAACATTACAATTTCCTTTATATTCTCCTTGTTTTCGAAAATTAAAGTATTCGATCATTTCTTCTTTACTAAAAATTCCGACAAAATCTTGTGTTGCGTCTAAATCCAGTAAATAATAAAGTTCACTTTTAATCGAGACCAAAATTACTGATTCTATTAAAAGTGTATCTAATTTAATATCTGCAAGTTCTATTTTATAAGGAGCACTGCCGGGTTTTTGTATTTTTGTTTAATGATTTTTATTTCTTTATTAGTAAATTGTTTAGTACCTTTAATTGTTTGTACATTAGAATTTATTAATACGGAATTTTTGCTGTAACTCCAAGTCTTGCCAAATTAAAATTAGAAAATCTAGATCTCAAAATACAATTAAAACTAACACATTCCTCCTTTTTCACAAGAATTTTTCCATTTTTCATTTCTACTTCGCAATTTAGAAAATCTGTTATTTTAACAACCATAATATTATCATAAAATGATTCTGTACCTGGTTTAAATTCTTGTAATTTTTGATCTCTATTTACGTAAATTATTTCCCCAATTTTTGTGATAAGATTAGTATTATTTGTATTTTCTGTAATTAATCATAAGCCAAAATTTTCGTTTGTTGCTTTTACTTTATTTCCAAATAGTTCTGTTACAGAATATTTGTGTTTATGGCTAATAGACATTTTATTTTCAACCTCCATTTGCAGAGGAAAAAAACATTAGATCTGTGTGAAAGTAGTTCGAATTTAAGTAGTTGAAACTGGGTAGTTGAAAATAAATGTGAAATGATTTTCTTACCTATATGTTAATAGTAAACTTCTGAAATGAAGTAAAATTGTTGTAAAATGTGTCGAAATTCGTGTTCCAGTTGTTAAACATGAATCAGAATATTCACTTGAACTAGAACAAGAAAGATTGAAAAATCCAAAAATTTCAATTTCTTTCTTTGAACTACAAACAACTGAATTTGCGGGATAAATGAAAAATGCAATATTGAACCAGATATTACTAATTATATTTCTGTGGAATTTAATATGCCTTACATTATTTTCATTTATTTCCAATGTAATCGAAAAAAATAATCAGTTAAATTATTTTTTATTCGATCATGTTAAATTAAAAAATATTTATGTAAAAAATGGAAGAATGTAGTTTTTCCTCATGAGTTACAGAATCTAGATCCTTGAATAATTTTTAAAAGCTTACAAAAGTTTTAGAGATTTTAAAAGACCAACACTAATAAAGATCTAAATATACATTCATTCAATTATATTTTAAAATTATGTTATCTGTCTCATAAATACTACTAGAAGAATAAATGTTTTAACTGTTCAATAAACAAGTATAAAATTAAGCGCATTTTTAATGAAAATACATCTAATGATACAATTGTGTGTATAGTTACATATGGAATCAAGAATTTAATTCCTGATTCACAACACAGAATTAACTGAAAATTTTTATTTAAATAAATGAATAAAAAAATTTAAAAGTTATAAAAGTGTGAACTCCATTTTTGCATTTCATTTTGAAATATTTTCAGGACGATAGACAAGATAAAACTGAAAATATTTACAGAATGAGATTTTCACTCTGCAGCGGAGTGTGCGCTGATATGAAACCTCCTGGCAGATTAAAACTGTGTGCCCGACCGAGACTCGAACTCTGAACCTTTGCCTTTCGCAGGCAGGTGCTCTACCATCTGAGCTACCGAAGCACGACTCACGCCCGGTCCTCACAGCTTTACTTCTGCCAGTATCTCGTCTCCTACCTTCCAAACTTAACAAATCAGCGCACACTCCGCTGCAGAGTGAAAATCTCATTCTGGGAACATCCCCCAGGCTGTGGCTAAGCCATGTCTCCGCAATATCCTTTCTTTCAGGAGTGCTAGTTCTGCAAGGTTCGCAGAAGAGTTTCTGTTAAGTTTGGAATGTAGGAGATGAGATACTGGCAGAAGTAAAGCTGTGAGTACTGGGCGTGAGTCGTGCTTCGGTAGCTCAGATGGTAGAGCACTTGCCCGCGAAAGGCAATGGTCCCGAGTTCGAGTCTCGGACAGGCACACAGTTTTAATATGCCAGGAAGTTTTGAAAACATTTAGATTTTCAAAAATCGAAAGCTTGATAAATTTTATTTTTTAAAATCAAAGTTTTTAATTTCAAAATTTTTTATTTTAAAAATTTGGAAATCTAGTTTCCTTGTGTATAAATAACAGCAAAGCAAAATGAGCATGAACGACTTTGTTTAGAATTAGTAACGGTTACTCAGAAGTGTTGACTAAGTTATCAGAGCTGAAATGTAATAAATCTTACAATATTTCAAAAGATGAAATTTTGGTGACTAAATATGGTCAAAAAGTTTTATTATCTTTAGATGATAAACGTAAGAGCCCTCTTCCAGATCGCTACACAAAAATCTTTTCTGTAAACAGTGATAAATTAGAGAAAATTGATGGATTAAATTTTATTTATTGAGGTAAATAACAGAATAAAAGTCATTTGATTCATGTTATTGAATTTGCATAAATTTCAGAATTTAGTTTTGCAATATAAAATTTTAATCGAATAAATTTATATTTTTCTTTAAATGAAAATTTTGTTTGCAGATTTAGTTGAATTTTTAAATCGGGTAAATGACAACTAAAATATTGTTTTTTAAATTGAGAATTTTCAAAAAAATATGCTCCTTACGCCAGAACATTTATAAATGTGTGACTATTTGTCTTGAAACCTGAAGCTGAGTCATATGATCAACTAGATGATCTGGAATTCTTTTAGTAGCACCTATTTTGGTGAGGGTGTGACTGAATTCCAGTGTAACTTGCCGCCTTATCAATTGTTTTCTGACTATAAACAGCACACACTTCTTCTGACAGCTATGCAGATAAACAGGATTTCTCTTCTTTATAAATAAATTGTTTCTTGCCAACAGACTATCTGCATGTTACATGCTTGCATCTGCTTTCACTGCAGAATGGTGAAAAAGCAGAAGACGATTCTCATTTTAAAAAGATAGCAAGAGCGACAGTTGCATGTTGACAAGCCTAATGGAATAAAGAAGTACTGTGGTTGCTAATTCCATTCATGTTACGATTCATATCCTAATTCCGAATCCTGTTGCAACAAGACTGGAACAATACATACGACAGTTCTTAATGTCTGTTGTTCGCAGAAGTAAAGTGCAGCCTTTTGGACAGCTAGTACGTTTCTGACTGGTCCGAATGAATATATATTGCAGAACCTTTTAAATTTACGAGGGGAGACCGAAAAAGCCGGTTTTGATTATAAAAAATTTATTCATGAACATTTCTACAAAACTTCTTCAGTCACCTTTAAAGTAGTCTCTATTAGATGCGATCCACTTTTCGAGCCTTTTTCCCAATATCTGAAGCACATCTGCAACTTATCAACTTTCATATTGTCGAGTACTCTTTACGAAGCTGTTTTTGCTGCCTCTATATCGTCATAACACTTCCCTTGAGAGTTTTCTGTATTCGTGGGAATAGGAAGGAGTTCCACGGGGTTAGATCTGGCGACTACGGCGAGTGGGGAACGAAATACTATCCCTGGGATGCCAAACAGTGGGTCACTTGTAAGGCCGTGTGTGCGGGGGCCTTGTGATGAACGACCAAGTCACCGGATCACCACAGTTCTGGGCGTTTCCTCCACACATCCTCTCGCAGGCGTCTTGCTACTTCCATATAAAACTGCTGATTAACTGTCTGGCCAAAGGGGTAATATTTCTCGATGCACAACTCCCCACGAACATAAAAAAAAACAATGATCATCGTCTCCACACTCGGCCTCGGCTGTCTTGCATATTTTGGTCTGGGAGAGATGGGAGTAGTCCACTGGGTTGGCGCTTATTTGGTTTCTGGATCGTACCTGCAATTCTCATCGCCTGTAGTGACTTTGCTCACAAAGCTTGGCTCACTATCAGTCTGTTTTCAAGTCTTGGCACATGTTCGTGCGCACAGTTTTTCGCTCATGTGTGAGAAGGTGCGGAACAAATTTAGTGGCAACACGTGTCGTGTGCAGATCCTCACTCAAAATCCGTTGGCACGAGCTCCAACTCACGCCTCTATCTGTTGAGAATTGGTCGATCGTGATACAACGATCCTCGTTGATATTCTGGCGGATTTTTTTCCACATTTTCCTCGTTTCGCGATGCTGCAGACGGTTGGTCTTCAACATTCATTCCACCACAGTGAAAGCACCCAATCCAGTCGAAAATTTGTGTGCAGCCCGTACCATCCTACTGAAAATCCTGTTGAAGCATTTGGTGAGTCTCCGCTGCAGATTTTTTTCAAAAGCAGAAAACAAAATTCTACACTCACACTTCGTTCTTTTAAAGATACCATAACGATTTCTCAAGCAGAACGCGCCATCAGTTAGAGGAACACAACACTACACTTTCGCATTCACCTACACACTGACGCCGACTGCACAGAAGTTTCATGAAGGTCTCTACTAACCACATCTAGCAGGACTGTACTACGTCTACGAATGGGAGCACCCGCTTAGTCGTCTTTTTTTGGGAGCGGGGGAGGGGGAGAGTTTCTCCCCCATATTGTAACATAAAACATACACAATTTACGCATTAGTGTATTAAGGATTTAATGGGTTTTAAAGTAATAAATTTTGTATCAGGTCATGAAACCAATTGCAGTGCCACTGAATATTTTGCAAGCTGAAAAGCATACGTACACAAGGTGCTTGTTTTCTACTATCAATATTTGTTGCAACAATCTCGCAACACACCTTCATAAAAAAAAAAACACACACACACACACACACACACACACACACACACACACACACACAAAAGCTTCCTTATTGTTTTACAACCCTTCTGTCAAAAGCTTCACAATGCAAAGAGTACAAAAAAAACGGTTCGACCCCATCATGCCAGATGATAAGCTAACCATAGCAGCAGGTTTGATTAAAGCACTAAAATTTTCTGTGTTGGAAGAACACAAGGAGGAGGAAGCTGTTTCTTTGTTAAAGGAAGAACTACTTACGACCTGCAGGACGGAGTATGGCGAAACTTTGTCTCTGAAAAAATGAAAAAAACCTCTGAAGGGAGCGATGAAGAAGCTCTATTTTTCCAACACTGTTTCTTCAGCAGCATACCCTGGAGTGTTGGATGAGGCTGCTTCATACCCCTCCAGAAGTTCAACTGAAGTGAAGCTTCTCATGCAGCATATTTCACTGAAGTAATTATTTTCAAAATTAAATGCAGGGATACCCGCCATTGCTGGTGAAAAGCGCAAAGAAGTTCTTTCACCCAAGAGGCCCAGGCTCGGTGATAAAACTTTGAAGTGCAGCTATTTTGCAAGGTCCATAGTAATGTAAAGCTTTAAAATGAGTATGTTCCTAATCTGTGTATTCATTATTTTACCATCTTCATTCTTTTGTTTATAGTCCAATTAACTGTTGTGTCATGTGTCTTTTTCAAGTCTGATGATTCTCCCTCTCTTCCATTATCAGTGATAGTTTTCAGAACGTCCATTCTTTCTCATTCAGACCACCAGTCATCAAGTGTACAGGAAGTGATGTTTCACCTCTCCTTTGGGAAATATATATTACTCTCTCTGGCCACATGCTCGTACATCATCCAGAAGGTAGACGTCCAACAAGTCATCCACAAACGAGGTCAAAAGCCAAAACGTTCGTGACTCTGGAAGAATAGATCCAAGAACCAGCACTGAGGATGCCTGAGACAGAAGGAAAGGGGGCTAAACTTGCAGAACCAGTTCTTGTGGAGTTATAGTTCTATTCACTCATGATTTGTGGACTTCATTATTTTTGTCTTTATGTATTTGTGAATTTTTGTCATCTGTCATAGGCCGCAATGTCCTGTTTATGGACAATAAATGGTGAATGATGATGATCATCATAATACAGGGTGATTCAAAAAGAATACTACAACTTTAGGAATTTAAAACTCTGCAATGACAAAAGGCAGAGCTAAGCACTATCTGTCGGCGAATTAAGGGAGCTATAAAGTTTCATTTAGTTGTACATTTGTTCGCTTGAGGCGCTGTTGACTAGGCGTCAGCGTCAGTTGATGCTAAGATGGCGACCGCTCAACAGAAAGCTTTTTGTGTTATTGAGTATGGCAGAAGTGAATCGACGACAGTTGTTCAGCGTGCATTTCGAACGAAGTATGGTGTTAAACCTCCTGATAGGTGGTGTATTAAACGTTGGTATAAACAGTTTACAGAGAATGGGTGTTTGTGCAAAGGGAAAAGTTCTGGACGGCCGAGAACGAGTGATGAAAATGTAGCACGCATCCAGCAAGCATTTGTTCGCAGCCCAGGAAAATCGACTCGCAGAGCTAGCAGAGAGCTGCAAATTCCACAATCAACTGTATGGAGAGACACATTGGCACTTATCTGTCCATAACTACCTGAACGTCAACTACCCGAGGCGATGGATCGGCCGCCAGGCAGCCCGTGACAGAGCACATCATCACTGGCCTCCAAGAAGCCCTGATCTTACCCCCTGCGATTTTTTCTTATGGGGGTATGTTAAGCATATGGTGTTTCGGCCACCTCTCCCAGCCACCATTGATGATTTGAAACGAGAAATAACAGCAGCTATCCAAACTGTTACGCCTGATATGCTACAGAAAGTGTGGAACGAGTTGGAGTATCGGGTTGATATTGCTCGAGTGTCTGGAGGGGGCCATATTGAACATCTCTGAACTTGTTTTTGAGTGAAAAAAAAACCTTTTTAAATACTCTTTGTAATGATATATAACAGAAGGTTATATTATGTTTCTTTCATTAAATACACATTTTTAAAGTTGTGGTATTCTTTTTGAATCACCCTGTATATTATTGAAAAGACTCTGGTATTGCTATTAAAATATACCAATGGGGGGAGGTGGCACTTACCACTTTATGACCACCACAAAAGAAACACAAATTTTTCCGATTGGTTATTGTTGGACCTGCAGCACTACATAACTATACGGCATTATACAGAAAATTGGTAGACGGTATGCTACTTGATACTTTATTTTAGTGTATATGATTTTTCCGCTTTGTTGCCTTCATCAGCACATATCCTGACATTGTAGATGGACACATGTCAACGCTGAGTAAACCATTATTCTGTCTCTAGTTGTTGGTTGTAGTATCATTTCCAGCAATGTTTTAAAGTCGTTTGATTACTTGCTATGAAACGTATAACACATCTTTTTAATTATTTGACACTCATAAAAATTAAAGTTTCACAGATAGTTGTTTACTCAAAGATACTTTCCTTGAAGTAAACAACTAGCTGTCAAATTTTAATTTCTGTGACCATCAAATGATTAAAAAACGTATTGTAACATCTTTCACAGCAAATTGAACAACTTTCAGACATCACTGAAAAAAAAAAATATTGCATTGCAGACAGCAATAACAGTTTACTCGAAGTTGACATACGTCGATCTACAACTTCAGGACATGCACTGATGAAGGTAACAAAGCCAAAATAAAACATCACACAGCATACAGACTACCAATTCCTTGCTGACTGGTGTTGATTTTAAGTTGCAATATCCTGTTTAGAGAGATACTGATATGTAAGTGATACTGAACTTGAAATATCTTTTATTGGGGGGGGGGGGGGGGAGGAGGGAAGACTTCATGACCACCCTATAATTAGACTTTAATTTTTCGTAAAATTAAACTGAAAAAATTTTGAAACAGTTACAGAAACTGGTAATAATTCATTAAAAAAAATTAAGTATTTCTTTCAAGATTTAAACATATAAAGTACATGACTAATTTACAGTATTCATAAAACGTATGCATAAAGTATCCCCAGCTGTAGCTTCCCCTTGCTTTCAGCAGTTTGCAGTACCAGCACAACATGCCATGTTAAATGACGTTAGAAAGGCCAGATTAGTCAATTATCCAGCCTGTTGACAGTCCAACTGCAGAAACCTTGTCACGAACCATACATTTGTCTGGCCTCTCAACAGATACCCATCCGTTGTGGTTGCATCTATCACACAGCTGTTACGAACAACCACCCCTATCAAGGCGCATGAGTTGTGGGAGGTAGGTACTTAATATTTACCATACACTCTCTGGACAAAAACAAATCTATTCGCTATAAAAATTGACAGAAACACAATGTTGCGACCATTATTAACTGTAGACAACCACACTGTAACTCCCAAAAAATAAAAATATTTTCAAAGATTTCTGTAGAAGCTTGAAAACAAATGCAGAAACTAAGAATTAAAATTTCGGAAACTACAACAAAGGCAGTAGAAATAATTAGAAAAACGCTTGCACAACTAAAAATACCAATCAATAATACAATTTTCGATTATACAATGGCATTTGTGTAGGTGGGTAGTCACATATTACTATTTTCAAACCTGACACACAAAGAGAAAATTATAACAAAGCACAATGGGCAGCGTCTTGAAAAGACAGTTGTCGTGTCTTCATCAACCTTCCTTCCTTTTATTACTTATTTGTTACTTACTTTCACACATTACTAACACTGTACAATATAAACCACGTACAGTTTTTATATACATTCTCCAATAGTGGTAATAAAAAATATTGGGTGTATTTGAATAAATGTGTCAAACTAAATAACGTGTTACTGTATTAATTAAATTCAAAGTAAGACACTGAAACCAACAGATAAGCGTTGTTATTTGGGTAGCCAAACAACAATATGCTCAAAGACGAGGAAGATACAAAATGATCACATCTGAAAATTGCACCGTGTCAAATCGCATTTTTTATCGCCTCAGTGTGACCGCGCCTTACACTGCACATACACTAATAGAAAACGTAATCACAGTACTGTCAAAATAGTAACAATACATGTCCACTCTGTGTTAAAATTCATTGTGCTTTCCCCTTCCATAGTAACTGTCATCCAGAATAACTACAACCTGGCATTGTCACAACCGTCCCGTAAATTTGTCACAACCCGTACCATAATTCATTCTTTGTAGTCTCGCCTGGCTTGTAGTGGCTTCTTTTTCTGAATCCGACCCCGAGATAAGAACTTTGTCTGCTGCTCTTTCTGTCGCCTCGTATGTATGATCTGAGTAGTAAGGGTGAGTGATTATGAGTAACAATCAATTAATTGACCTTGTCGATTATTTAAATTAGTCAGCTAGTTCTATAGTGTACTTGTATCATAACAATCGATTAGATTAACTGTTATGTTAAATCTTTATTTTTTGGTCTCTAAAGCACACTACCGAATTATTTTTATGATAAAACGTTTCTTCTACAGAAAATAAAGCAATGCTACCACACTTACATTTCACGTTTAATACTTAACAGTAAATGCTCATTTTAATGAAATGCGTAGTATCTTAGATTTTGTGGCTTCCAGACGTTTAAGAAATGAAAGATGAAGGTGTTGAACATGAAACAACTGACAGCGACATTTATACTTTTTCTTGTCTCAAATAATTCACAATTTTTTTTCTGAATACGTAGCGATTTCCGAGGGTGTGTGCTCGGACAGGAAATTCAAGAGCACAACTTAAATTACTGCGAATGAAACTAGCAGCATTCGTCTTTATACTTTTGTCACAAATATTTATCTGCAATCGAATCCCTAACAATACTAGTCAAAGATGAAAGATCCCTGCCATAACATATTTTGATTCATCAGATGCATGTTATAAACTGCAACGAAATTCAGCAGCTGCACTCGCCACACGCTCTCGAAAAGGCGTTTTTTAAATTTTGTTTTTATGAACCAATCGTTGCTGTCTCGTATGGGGAAGTAGGCTGTTTCATCGTTCGGATCTCTAGGAGCGAGTTACAACCACATTCTATGCACGCGAAACGCGTATGGCAATAAAGAAACTGCCCCCAATTAGTTGCATAGACGTAATAATTTCGAAGCAACTAGGGAATGACGGAAAACAGAAATGATTTTTTGGATGTTTCTACAGATGTATTTGTACAATGCGGTACTACACTCCATTCCAAACTCATATTCCGAAACGTAAAATCCAAAACAAAACGTCGATGTCAATGAGAATGAAATGACAATGTGACATTTATGACAGTTCCCAGCACACTGTCAGTATCCTTTCGCTATCATGCATCGTAGAAGTAAGTGGTCAGCGAAATTTGAACAGAACTACGTACGCTAACCAAACTTTTCGATACTCAGGTTCGTGTCATTGTTGTCATGCTATTATTTTTATGTACCTTATGGAGAAAAAGAAAATTCTCTGCTTTGGTAAACCGAAATGTTTTATTATGTAGTTACGTAATTTTAGTATTAGGGCTTATTTAGAACAGTGATGCAGTTTTATAGCTGCAAGCTTGACAAAAATGTAGACACGAAACAAACCTAAATGGGCACAGACTTTACTACCTTCACATAGAAGTCGTGGTGGTCCGTCTATCCTAGACAATCGGGAGAGTTGGACCGGAGTTGTTTTTGGAGAGATGGACAATTTGTTTTAATGTGGGAAACATGGAGCGCAATCAAATTTAGCTTCGAGGCATATGAATTAATCCCAGTTAAGATGGCTTCATTCCAAGACCATGCTTATTTGTCGGACGATACGTATTTGCTAATAAATGGAAGAGCAAGCTTACCGACCACTTCAAAGCTTGTCAACAGATCTATTGAAGAACAGAGTTACCTGTACAAATCAAATTCCTTCACTGATACAACTTTGGACTCGTACTACAACTAAAATTTCCAAGATAACCACCTTCAGACTGACTACTCCTAAAAGACAACATAGACAAAACTTTGGAAGAAATGTCACCTGATTGATAACACCATGGATTTTAAGAGGAAGGCAGCAACTGCCACCGGAAGGCTAATATCTACTGAAAATACTGAAACTGTAAAGAAAAGGGGTACAATAAATGAAAGGAAACAGAAAAAAGGCACAAAAAATAACCAAAGGCGAAAATATTAGTGAAGAGAAAAATGGACTGGAGAAGGTAAAAAAGAAAAATACCACAAATAGCTCACCGAGTTCGTCAGATGCAGACACTGTAGAAGATTACGACAGTAACTTTGATGAATCATGTGAATATGGCTGTGTCGGGTGTTTTGAAATCTATTACGAAACTAACAAAAATGACTGGATTCACCGTGTTTCCCATTCACAATGGACACACAAACGTTCTGAGTAGTTGGTAAAAAGTGAAACTGCTGTGGTGACAGAAAGACGGGCTAATAGATTGGATTAGATTAGTTTTTCGTTCCATAGATCCGTGCTGAGGAGATCCTCGTGGATGAGGAACATGTCATTTTTTTATTTTTTTAAAGCTGAAATAACAATACTAATAATATGAATATATACAAGACATCATTTGTTTCTATTAAAAAATTCGTCAATGGAGTAGAAGGAGTTGGCCACTAGTAAGTCTTCCAGGCTTCTTTTAAACTGATCTTTATTTGTAACTACATTTTTTTTGTTTGCTGGCAAATTATTGAAGATGAGTGCTCCTGAGTAGTGGACCCCTTTTTTAACTAAAGTAAGTGCTCTTAAGTCCTTGTGCAGATCATTTTTGTTCCTGGTATTGTATGTACGAACTCAGCTGTTTGTTGGAAAAAGATATGTGTTCTTTAGGACAAATTTCATTAAGGAGTAAATATACTGAGAGGCAGTAGTTAGTATATCCAGTTCTTTGAAGAGGTTTCTACAGGATGTCCATGAATTTACTCCACAAATAATACGTATTACACGCTTTTGGACTCTGAAAACGTTTGTTTGACTTGAAGTGTTACCCCAAAATATTATACCATATGACATTATGGAATGAAAGTAGGGAAAGTATGCAAGCTTTTTCATTTTTATGTCGCCTGTCAGTGAGTTGGCTTTAAACCATTTATTAATATCCATGAGAATATCATTAGCAGATCTTTCAAGAACAACACAAGGCATACTACACTCCTGGAAATTGAAATAAGAACACCGTGAATTCATTGTCCCAGGAAGGGGAAACTTTATTGACACATTCCTGGGGTCAGATACATCACATGATCACACTGACAGAACCACAGGCACATAGACACAGGCAACAGAGCATGCACAATGTCGGCACTAGTACAGTGTATATCCACCTTTCGCAGCAATGCAGGCTGCTATTCTCCCATGGAGACGATCGTAGAGATGCTGGATGTAGTCCTGTGGAACGGCTTGCCATGCCATTTCCACCTGGCGCCTCAGTTGGACCAGCGTTCGTGCTGGACGTGCAGACCGCGTGAGACGACGCTTCATCCAGTCCCAAACATGCTCAATGGGGGACAGATCCGGAGATCTTGCTGGCCAGGGTAGTTGACTTACACCTTCTAGAGCACGTTGGGTGGCACGGGATACATGCGGACGTGCATTGTCCTGTTGGAACAGCAAGTTCCCTTGCCGGTCTAGGAATGGTAGAACGATGGGTTCGATGACTGTTTGGATGTACCGTGCACTATTCAGTGTCCCCTCGACGATCACCAGTGGTGTACGGCCAGTGTAGGAGATCGCTCCCCACACCATGATGCCGGGTGTTGGCCCTGTGTGCCTCGGTCGTATGCAGTCCTGATTGTGGCGCTCACCTGCACGGCGCCAAACACGCATACGACCATCATTGGCACCAAGGCAGAAGCGACTCTCATCGCTGAAGACGACACGTCTCCATTCGTCCCTCCATTCACGCCTGTCGCGACACCACTGGAGGCGGGCTGCACGATGTTGGGGCGTGAGCGGAAGACGGCCTAACGGTGTGCGGGACCGTAGCCCAGCTTCAGGGAGACGGTTGCGAATGGTCCTCGCCGATACCCCAGGAGCAACAGTGTCCCTAATTTGCTGGGAAGTGGCGGTGCGGTCCCCTACGGCACTGCGTAGGATCCTACGGTCTTGGCGTGCATCCGTGCGTCGCTGCGGTCCGGTCCCAGGTCGACGGGCACGTGCACCTTCCGCCGACCACTGGCGACAACATCGATGTACTGTGGAGACCTCACGCCCCACGTGTTGAGCAATTCGGCGGTACGTCCACCCGGCCTCCCGCATGCCCACTGTACGCCCTCGCTCAAAGTCCGTCAACTGCATATACGGTTCACGTCCACGCTGTCGCGGCATGCTACCAGTGTTAAAGACTGCGATGGAGCTCCGTATGCCACGGCAAACTGGCTGACACTGACGGCGGCGGTGCACAAATGCTGCGCAGCTAGCGCCATTCGACGGCCAACACCACGGTTCCTGGTGTGTCCGCTGTGCCGTGCGTGTGATCATTGCTTGTACAGCCCTCTCGCAGTGTCCGGAGCAAGTATGGTGGGTCAATGTGTTCTTTTTTCCATTTCCAGGAGTGTGTTTATTGCAATACTTGTGTCATCTGCAAACAAAAAAAAAACTCTGCTTCTGGCAGTGTAACTGATGAGAGATCATTAATGTACACAAGAAAAAGCAATGGCCCTAAGATGGATCCTTGTGGGACACCACATGTAATTTCTTCCCATTCTGATGACGACTTAATTGACTAGTCCCATGCACCGACACCCTCTGTTTCCTGTTAGCGAGGTATGAGTTGAACCATTTTGCAGCACTGCCCATGACACCATAGAATTCTAATTTATTTAAAAGGATGTTGTGGTTCACACAATCGAATGCCTTTGACAAATCACAGAAAATACCTGCTGCTTGATCAAAACCAGTAACTCATTAGAAAAGCCAATGTTTGATCAAGATTTATGATAAATTGATAATATTGTTTTGGACTAAAATACTTATTAGTACAATTCTGTATTCATTACAACATATTCCAAATAAAAATACGCAATTTCAATCGACTCCTTTTTTCATGTGTTTTATATGGTCCATCTCTTCCACACTGATCCATCTCACCCATGGACCTATGGGTGAGATGTTTATATGACACTAGCCACAGACGTGTTGCCAGAATTCACAAAAAAAAGTTGAAACACACACAAATTTTATGCTACAGAAAAAAAGCGGTCCAACTCTCCCAAGACTTACCCTATTTGTAGCCATCAGATGACCGAAGTTAAGCACCGTGAGGCACGGCTAGCATTGGGATGGGTGACGGCCCAGGTGTGGGCAAGCACGGCGCATTCAACACTTGTCGCGCGAATTGAGGAGCATCTCCAGGCCATGAAAGCTGACAGTGGCCGGAAGAGTGGTGTGTGACCTCACATCCGCATCTCGCTGCGCCTTTAGGCATAGGGTGAATGGCAGTCGATCAGCACCACCGGTCCTTCCGAGGTTTGTTTGGACGCAGTTATATACGTACACATACTCTAGGAGAAGGCTGTTGATGGAGTCAACTGGAGTACAATGCTGAGATGTGGGGATAGACTGGTTACTGAAGTAGATTTATCAAAGCAATAATTGAAAGAGTAGAGAATGAGGCGACAGAAGAGGCGAACACTGGAAGGAGTGTATGGCGAGGACACTGACTGTCGCCGAAGCTACTCCGTATATATGGAGGAGGATTGATAGATAATGGTATAGAGGATGCGAGAGCCATTGTAACTGGAGGAGAAGGGTTGAAGACTACAGAACACGTCGATGACTTAGCAGTGCTGGCAGCATCAGAACAGGAGCTACAGCAGATGTCAAAAAGAGTATAGCAAGAAGGGGCAACGAGAGTGGAACGAAGATAAATATAGGGAAGACAACAATTTTGAGCAAAATCAAGATGGAAACTCCAGTTAACACTAGAAGTACCGAGCTCTGCCACACCCCTTGAAGTACCATGTGGGTCATTTTTTAGCCACAGTAGGAAACCACTATTTTATTGGCATTTGGGTGGCATTTTGGGTGTCCCATGTTAACAGTACTTTCAAGAAGACTCTGAAGCGTAAGCAAAGGATAATATCTTTTATAAAATGAACAGTACACTGCCAAAAATAATTTTTCAGAAATATATGTTTTTTGTTAGATTTTAGAGAAGAAATTCCTCAGTCTTTCATCAAACATTATAATAAAAAGTAAGTAAAACAATGTTACACAGTTTTTCTCCCCAAAAGTTTGAAACAGAGACAGAAAATACAGTTTATGCAAGCACTAACAGTATTTTTACTTTTACAGTAAACAATGTGAGTACCAAGCATTTGTAAAACATTCTAAAATGCAGCATGTGACTAAAATAATCTGCCTTTTTTTTTTGCTTATTGCAGTCAAGGAACAAAGACATGAGAACACACAATTTCGCTCAACAGTTCCAATATTTGGAAATATTTAGGAATGAAGGAGTGGACAGAATCATCTGATCTGGGATAGGGCTGCAGTCCAGACATTGGACAAGACTTTTGGCATGGCAGCTTTTGGACACATACTTTCTGCACTCTAAACATATGTGTGATCGTTTGCAGAAACCTGAATTTTACGATGCTTTCTACTTCTAGGTTGACCAGCACTGTTACCAATTGCCCGCAAGGGCCGATCGACTTCTCTCTGCAGTTTGTAGAGGGTAGCAAGCCGATCTGTTGCTCCGAGGACAAAGTCTCGCCATGAAATCATCTTGGAGATAAGCAACTTAAAAATTATGTAAGAATTGATCATGGCAAGGTCAACAAAACTATAAAAGACACGCACAGGCCATCGGTGGATGCCACCTCTTACACTATAGAATCTATCTATATCGACTCTGCCCTTATTTTCATTGTAACACTTCACAGTTTCTTCTCAGTATTCTCATCGACCTGACATCCAGCACGCGTGTCACTCAGAATAAGACACATTGTCTCCACTCCACACACCAAGAGGGACATCTTTTAGTGATCTCCGAGGACTGCCCTCTGGACTGTTAGCTTTGTTTTAGTTTATCCTCTGAAGAAGTTGGCTGCATCAATTTCAGTGCCGAGATGGCGACCGAGACAATAGCTCTGATCACGAGTTTCATGTCTGCCTTGGTAAAAGAAACCGTCCTGGATATAGGGCTTGTCAGCATCATACAAACAGTTTTGAGACTGGTATCAAATTGCGTTAAATGTGTGTGGGTCATGGGTCAAAAATGACCCACGTGGTACTTCAGGTGTAAGAGGTAAGTTTTTTTACACTTCCAGGTGGGCTAGTTGAATGAACTTTTGCTGACTTGTACAACCCCATTAATGATCAAAAGTAACAGAAGCGTTTGGTCCTGCAATGATTATGGACGTCGGAGGGGGGCCTTCGACAAATCCTTCTGGGTAAAATATGACCCACAAGGTATTCCTGGTGTAAACATATTGGTAAATGGAAAAATGATAGAAAAAGCGAAATCCTTTCTGGAAGCTGCACAGATAAGGTAAGGAGGAGGATATCTATGGGAAAGAAAGCATTTTAAAAGGTGAAGCATTTACTTACGAACATGTACAAATGTTCCTACGGAGCTGAGGGAAGGATTTGCTAAATCTTATGTCTGAAGTGTAG
Organism: Schistocerca piceifrons; assembly: GCF_021461385.2. Taxonomy (NCBI): domain Eukaryota; kingdom Metazoa; phylum Arthropoda; class Insecta; order Orthoptera; family Acrididae; genus Schistocerca; species Schistocerca piceifrons. The sequence continues at coordinate 6,062,410 of NC_060148.1, forward strand.
TATTATACAGCAGCGAATCACAGCCTGTTAATAAGAAAGAAGAAAGATTGATAGAGTGTTCTGAAATTTGGCTATGGAGAGGAATGCTCAAGCTGAAGTGGACTGGTAGAAATAAGAATTAAGAAGGAAAATAAGGGAAGAAAGAAAATTATTGGAAGTGATCAGAAAAAGGAAAAAAATCTAGGCTGGGGCGTATAATCTGCAGGAATTTTCTGCAGCAAAGAATTACAGAGGGGAAAATTGAAGGAATGAGAGGAGAAGGAAGAAGCTCTGGATAGGACACAGTGGAGCACCTCAAGAAGAAGAAAATACTTCACCACTGAAGTTCAAAACTATGTTTGAGAACATTTTTCATAATTTTCCATAACCAGTTATTAAACAAAGAAAATTATTATAGTGCTTAAAACAGTAATTTTCACACTAAACTGAAAATAAATATTAGTTAAATTTTACGTAGTTTAAGAATAGTCAGTTGACAGTTTCGACTGCCCACCGAGACCTCGATAACCTAACTGGTTGCAGTTGTGGTTAAAATGTGTCATTGCATTTCGTTGAACACATTTGTAGATTCAAATGATTTCATATCAGTTCTCAGTGGGGATTTCTGACTTGAGACGAAGGCTGTTATTTACCATTGTTGTATTGTTAACTGACCCACACACACACACACACACACACACACACATCGCATCTGCACAGACAAACAGTAGGGTATGGACCGGACATCTTCACAGATGTGATGTGCGCAAACCCGGAAGTCAGAGTTGTACGTTTAAGCGAAGTTACTGAAGTCTGTGAGCAAAAAATGGGGTCTGCACAGACACTTTGTAGTGCGTGGACAGGAGTTCGTTTCAGACCTGGCACGCAAAATGTGTTCGAGTCAGCTGTTTGTTCAGTCTAGTACGAGGGCCAAATAAATGGCAGTAATCACTGTAACTATTAATATATTTATTCCAGTGTAAGACAAAATTGACAGTGCCTTCACAGAAAAATGTTTGCGGTTGCCCTCAGAACCACGGTCATACACGTGCGTGCACCTCCCCATCTGAAGCAAATCGACAGTCACAAATGCCTTTTTTCAGGGGTCCAAAAATATGGAAATCACACGAGTAGAGACCAGGACTGTATGGATATGGGCTTCCCAGCAAAATTTATGCACCGTACTCTAAACAGCCTTGACAACATGTAGGCAGGCATTATCACAAAATAGAATTATGCCATACATTGACATTCCCGGGCATTTGGACTTGATGGTCAACTAAAGCACAGCAGTACTTAAGACACACTGCAAAAATTGAGGTGCACCTTAAATTCCTTACACCCTTGTTGATGGACTGCATCATTCTGTTGCAGAATAATGTTGAGCTACTTGTTGCCAAGGTCGTTTCAACTACAGTGAAGAAGTTTCGTTGGAAAGACCTAACATACAGGGTGTCCGAAAACACTTTCCCTCATTACATAATTTGATAACTCAGGCTAGAAGTAAGATACAAATATGAAACTTGTGTCGAATCATTTACAACTATCAAAGTTTTTTTTCCTGTTTTAGGTTCGCAGTACGTAAGTAGTGGATGAGGTGCAGTGCCCAAGAAGCCATGTTAACCAATCGGGAGAAGGCACAGTTGTGTCCTGTGGTACCATGAGACACGATCATCGACCACAGGGCAGACACACTTCCAGACAACATTTGGAAGGAATCCACCTGATGTCAAGAGCATTAAAGCCTGGTATGAGAAGTTCAAGAACACAGGATCGGTTGCTGACCTTCCGAGGTCTGGTCGACCGACAACCTCAGCCGACAGGGTGGAAACTGTAAGGCAGTCTTTTCTGCCAAGTCAGAAGAAATCGGTGCAGAGGGCCTCACGTGAATTACAGATGCCAAAAAGCTCTCTCCGTGACATTTCACACAAACGTTTATTGTTTCGTGCACACAAAGTGCAAATCGTTCAGGCCTTGTTGCCCAATGACAGTACACGTCGATATGACCTTTCCTGGGCGGCGGATTGGTCATGATGGGCCAACGGTTTGGCCTCCACGCTCTCCCATTAGACTTCTTTTTATGGGGTTATGTCAAGGACGAGGCCTACCTAACACGTGTACCAGATCCTGAAACCCTGCTGCAACGGATAACCACAGTCGTCGAATCGATCCCTCCAGTGATGTTGGCTAATGTGTGGACGGAAATTGAATATCGCCTAGATGTGCTACCCGCCACCAAGGGTGCTCATGTGGAAGTTTACTGATGTGTGAAAAAAACTTTGTTAGTTTGTAAACAATAGACACCAGTTTCATATTTGTATCTTACTTCTAGGCTGAGTTATCAATTTACGTAATCAGGGACAGACTTTTCCGACACCCTGTATATTCCCAATCCCCCCCATGCGATTTCCGTATTTTTGGAACCCTGAAGAAAGTCATTCATGCCTGTCAATTTGCTTTGGACAAAGATGTGAGCACCTGGGAACAGCTATGGTTCCATAGACAAATTCAGACATTTTTCTATAAAGACACTGACCGTCTTCTCACACAGTGGGATAGTGTATGGACAGTTACGGCGATTATTTTCGAAATAATAAGCAATTTTCTTACGTCTCTCCCCATCTGTCTCATTTTTATTTCATTGCCCCTTGTGGATTCTCATGTTTTCCTGAGAATTTTGAAAATTTTGCACCATTTTACACTGTCATTCTTGCCACTTTTTTTATCAACGAAAACTACCACTTGGGAGGATATGTTTTCATATGTATATAGAATAATCCCTAGGGAATTACAGAGGGGTCACACAAGATGACCGGTAGAAAACTTCGCACAGTATTGTCGTTGCTCATTTCTGTATGATGAACAATTTTTTTCACCTTAGTGGCAGTGCCACAGAAGACCATGGCATAATTACAGTTGCCACCTTTTGCAAGCCAAAAGAATGAACACTTCAAACAAAAGATAGCACTTCATACACTGAATGTGCAATTCTTATTCATCTCAATATTATGAAGAGGAGAGAGCGCTACTCGCGATATAGCAGAAATGCTGCCTCGCAGATAGGGACAAAAAGTGAGTGCCAAAGTAAGCTTTTGATCAAATAGGCCTTCTTCAGAAATCACACACACACACACACACACACACACACACACACACACACACCAGACTGCGAGTGTGTGTTTTGTCTACTTCCGATGCAAGCCTTTTTGGTCAAAAGCTTACTCATTTGACTGTCTTTTCATTGTGCCTATCTGTGACTCAGCATCTGCGCTATGTGGCGAGTAGCACTCTCTCCTCTTCATAATATTGTCATTATCGCATCCTAGATTTGATGTTCGACAGTTTTTACCCTAACACCAAAATTAAACTACATATACCATACTTGGAACTTAAAATATTTAAACATTAACTGTGTTCAACGGGTTTGTGGCCATAACTTCTAAGACATACTACTTGTCTGATGTGTATTGCTTGCAATGGTGTGAAGGAGTAGGATCTTTCCTACTTTTAAATGCCTCTATCAGCAGAGCTGGAATTACACTTCCTGGCCATCCATTCTACATCCTTGTTACCTAATAATGATCAACATAGCATTAACTCTGAAACCACACGCACACACACGTACACAAATGCACGTGCGCGTGGATAGGACAATAGGACGTGTGTCGAGGCATCGGGTAACAACTTCAGAATTACTAGACGAACCTGCAGATGGATGGTAAAAACTGTAGGGGAAGGCAGGGACTGGAATGCATTCAACAAGTAACTGTGGGGATGGTAGGTGCAAGTGATACTTTGAGATGAAGTTGCCACAATAGTGGAACTTACACGGTATCGCATCAGACCAGTCAGAGGAGTGGTGGATACGGGATCAGGTGGTGTAGGATGCCGTGTTTAACACTTTTTGCATGTTTCCGATCTCTGTACTTTACAATCAGGCTGAACAACAAATCCTGTCATGTGTAGTATCATTCGGTTTGATTGACAAATTCTTACTATGGAGTGAAGGTTAACACTCTAAACTGGAATAGTAATGTTCTCAGTACTGTATGGGATGATCAAATGTAGTTACTGTCATGATAGACAAATTACTCTTTTCCATTTACTGGCATTTAATGACAAGCTAAAATCCCTAACATAATTAAATCAATGTAGCAAAACAAATACCAATGGACGGCATAGCTTAATGATACTCAAATCAGTCTCTGATAAACCCCAAATAGTAAACGATCACCCAAGTCACCAAAACATGGGAGCAACTTTGAATTTGAAGTAACACAACATTTACCAAAAGTTACTTACCTTTCCAGAAGTTTATCTCTCACTAGAAAACACCGGTGACGGTGAATCTGGTAGAACTTCAGCTTTTCATCAAACTCACTACATTGGGGATTATTCGACACAGGTAAGAATTTAACTGCATCATAAATGACGCATACGAAATGCAACCGATTAATTTCGTTGTCGTGTTCAAAACCTGTGTATAATTTTACACTGTCAAATTAATTAAATTACACAAGAAACACCAGAGGTTTTCAAAAACACATAATAAAGTTATTATGCTGAGATCACTTTAAGTGCAATGCCCAAGTCAAATTACAAGGGCATTTCGAAAAGTAAAGATACAATGGCTCGCAGTCCGTAAATATAACATTTATTTAGAAAATGTCAGTTACATCTTATTAACTGGATTATTTGTTATTTTTCGACATTATCACCCCCGTTATCCAAACATTTGTTAAGTCGGTGCACAAGCTTTTGTATCCCGCAGTCGTAGAAGGTTGCCGCCTGTTGTTGGAACCACATTTCAACTTCATCTTCGATCTCTTCATTGTCGTGGAATGATTTTCCACCAAGGTGTGACTTCAGGTAACAGAAGACACGGAACTTGGTGGGCGCAAGGTCCGGGCTTTATGGCGGATGGTCCAATACGTCCCATTTGACTTGTCGAGTAGTGCTTTGGTTACGAGCGCTGTGTGGGGCCGAGCGTTGTCACGAAGCAAGCGGACTCCACTTCCGCATTCCCCTGCGTTTGTTTTGAATTTCCCTTTGAAGATGTTTCAAAGTCTGGCAATATGCAGCAGCATTAATTGTCGTTCAAGGAGGCATAAATTCCAACAGAAGAATGCCTTGTCTGTCCCAAAAAACAGAAGCCACGATTTTCTTCGCTGCAATTGACGTTTTGCATTTCTTGGCTTTTTTCGAATGGTGTTATTGCATTGATTGTTGCTCGGGATTCAGGTGTATGGTGATAAACCCACGCCTCATCACCCGTCACAATGCGATCCAGGAACTCATCACCTGCTTCAGCATAGCGTGTGAGGAAGTCGAGTGCAAAGCCCATCCTTTTCTTTTTGTGTTCTTCCGTTAACAGTTTTGGAACCCAGCGCGCGTGCAGTTTCATCATAAAGAGTTGTCAATGACACGTCCGGTATTATCTGATGCAATTCTTTCAATGTGAGACGTCTATTCACACGAACTGCTTCCTCCATTCTCCGAAGAAGGGCATCAGAGATCACAGATCACTGACCTGTTCTTTGTACCTTCAGAGAAATGACACCATTTCATTACATTTTGTCGATTCATAATTTTCCCATAAACAGAAACAGTTCTTTGTGAATATCCGCTGGTCGCTGACCTTTTGCATGAAGAAAACGTATGATGGAGCGCACTTTGTATTTGGTGGGATTCTGAATCGGCGCAGCCATTTTAGACACGCCCTACTCCAACCAGAAGCAACGTTCAACTGCTGAACGACCGCGAGGAGAAAGCTAACAGTTCAAGGTTAACACCAGTGTTGCCAACTTCCTCACCAAAACTCTTCTGTTCCTCTGGCATACGGTGTATCTTTACTTTCCGAAATACCCTCGTACATGAACTACTTACAAAAAGTACTTGCAAAATCATACTCCATATTTAAGCACTGTAACAACTGATTTATGTGCATAACACACCAATATATATACTAATTTTTAGAGCTGTATTGATTTGTAGGTAACACTTATATCTGTAATTAATACTGCGAACAATCAGCTGACATTAGACATGCTCCAAAGACCTCAAACCATTTTGGAGGGAAAAAGACGCTTGAATTGTACATTTACTAGAAAACAGGTCCATGTACTTAGCTCTGTAAAAATACTGCTACTCAACATTAACTGGAGTGATGCAATGTATAAGCTGGGTAACTACTAAAGCTTCGTGTCGACCGTCATAAAATACTTTAGTCACTCAATTAAAAAATGGAAAATCCAGGATGGAATGTAGCAATATTGTGAAAAAGAAAGTTGCTACTCACCATATACTGGGGATGCTGAGTCGCAGATAGGCACAACAAAAAGACCGTTTGTGTGTGTGTGTGTGTGTGTGTGTGTGTGTGTGTGTGTGTGTGTGCCGTCTAATTTTGACGAAGGCCTTACTGGCCAAAAGCTATATTTGTGACAGACATTTTGTTGTGCCTATCTGCGACTCAGCATCCACAATATATGGTGAGTAGCAACTTTCCTTTTCACAATTTTGTCACTGAATTAAATGAAAACAGAAACAATTACCGGCAGAACACTTTTCAGAACTGTTGAACCTGGGAGAAAAACACAAAGCAAACTGCAGATGATGATGATGATGATGAAAAAGGCTAAGTAAAAACCTTACTTATAGCCACCCAGTCATCTGGCAAAATCAGATTTTGTCGTGTGTACCTCAGGGCTTGTGACAGCACACACGATATACAGACTGTACTCCAACTGTTTATGTATCGAGCCAGAGATTGGGGACCAGTGCATCGTTTGTCTAAGAAGGTGAAGAAAACCCATAAAAAACACTCTCTCAGGCTGGCCCGTGTACTGTACCAACTGCCATTAATCCACGGGACAGATTCAACCCGGGGCACAGGCGTAGCTCTCTGCCTCGCAAGCTAGGGCAAAGGGCATTGAGCTATATGAGCAAGCTTTTAAGAGAAATAAGCATTGGCTGTGAAAGCCTTCATTGTACACGGTGCTTTGCATTGCTTTGACAATTTCGAAACTGGATAACACACAAACTGCGAAACAAATTTGAACATTTTACACAGATGCAACATTTATTTACGTTTACTTACGAAATGCTACTTCGGACAAATGACGACCATATGTAGTTACAAAACAGTCGAGGAGTTTCACCCTGTTTTTGAACACATCTTTAGTAGCTGCCAGAAGAGTTCTGGAAATTTCATTGCGAATTTCATCTTTTAACCGTTGCCAGCTTCTCGGCCAGTCGGAGTACACTATCACCTTCTAATATCTGCACAGGTAAACATCTAGCACAGTTAGATCGGCTGAACAGGACAGCCATCCGGCACAAGCACACTGGGAAATTATGCGGTTACCAAATTCTTCATGGAGAACTCGTGAGGCCTCATCCGATGTGTGGCATGTCATGTCGTATTGTCGGAATGTTTCTGTAACAAATGATGCAGGCTCCCCTGTAAATTGCTACACAAACCTCTGACGATCTCAGGGTTCAGAGAGTTTTCCGAGAGCTAGTAGACTTCCAATTTGCTGCAACGAAAGCTGACCAGAAGTTTCTTACTCAATTCAATATTGTTCCACGAGCAGGAACTGGAAACCGTGGCTGAATCTCGAAATGCTTACAAAAGGCACACGCACACACACACACACACACACACACACACACACAAACAGGTTTGCCTTAGCGAATACAATACTCCACCCCCACAGCACGATGTTGCTTTGACCAATACCACCACATCATTACTGACCTGTATATGTGAGGGAACTTGACAGAGCTCTGCCTACCCAGCTATGTCACGAGCCGCTTCTACAGGGTGTTTCACAACGTAGTACCGGACCCGCCGCGGCACGCGCTTCAAATCTGGGGCGACGCCGTGTACAGATAGATACATCTCAGCTGCATTTATTTTTATATAAATGCATTAAGACGATAAGGAATACAAAAAAACTATAGCTTCTTCCGAAACACAACATTATAGACTAAATAATATTAACATAAGAATGGAAGTCAGGATTTTACTACAAACACAGAACAAAATGTCTGTTCATGTGAATGTGTGTTCCTCTATTGCTATTGGTAAAACGAACCCCATATAATGTAATCAGTCTGTAGAATTTAAGGCTTGTTCTTACTTTGTGTCCCTACTAAAATGTAGTAGTTTTCTTTGAAGGACTGCATTGAAACTTAATTTCTTGCAACATGAAGAGTGTTTAAAAGGTAAGCAGAAATTTATAATTTTGTGTGTTGTATTAGTCAGATTTGCACTACTTTTTTGTCGCTATCTTCATAAACATGCCTCAAAAACATGTGTACAACGTTATCCGTATTGGGTATTTACTCTGTTGTGAGCTGTCAGAAAGGTTACATGTGTTTTGGTAGCATCAACTCTTATTTGTTTTGTATAAAAATAAATTAGAGAAACTGTATTAAATTTTGTTATAAGAATGGAATAAAGTGTATGAAATTTTTAGAAATGTTAAATATTCCTTTTGGTGAGCCTGTTACGGTAAACTGAGGGAAGACAAGTGGTAGGGCCTACAAACGTTTCAAAACAGGCCTTTAAGGACAGCGGTTTTACAAGCATGAATGAGATTAAAAAAGCACAGTTAAGAGGCTATAAACTATCCTGAAGAAACAGTTCCTAAAAGTGTTTTGGAAATTGGAAAAAGCACTGGCATAAGTGTATAGTATGTAATGAGGAATATTTTGAAGGTAACATTGCTGTAGATCAAGAAATAAAGTTCTTACCAAAAAATAAAAATTAATATGCGAACGTAACTCTTATGTCAAGCTTTTTTCTTACAAGTCCAGAATCAGTGTAAGTTTCAAAGGAAATTTCACCAGTGTCTAAGAATAGCTATTGCGTACATGTTTTAAGCACTATGTCTTAGAATCAGATGAATAGTGACCAAGATAGAGATTTAGTGTTCCATAAGCATCAAAGGTTTTACGTGATTTTGAAACTGACTGTAATGATGGGTTTCCTCCCAAACTTATTAGCTTTCCTTTGTGGCGATTCCAGTAAACCACGTGGCTTATTTCCGTGTTCCTTCATTATGCGTCCTATTGGGAGAGGCTGACGTTTGCATAAATTGCAGCCCTTTGACTGGGACTGGTAATATTAGCCAACAGTTCTTTTTGGATCGCCTCATTAATACACGATGTAATAACATTAGAGATGATCAAACGCTCATTACTCCTCAAATACCTCCTCATCTTACTATTCTGCACATTTTCTTGCAATGCTATACTATTATCTATCACTTTCGGATATCGAAGTATATCAGTAAGTACACAAAGTTAACTCACTGACACTGACAACTAGGATCCCACGAACAGAAACGATGTATATCATTGCACACCGATCTACGCCGCTAGACAGGTAACGGGCAATAGATTCTGGGTGCCCCTGTAGGCCGGTGGCAGTTTTCTTCCCTGAAAGGCCACTTCCCCCACCAAAAGCACTGCTCGCTCTTGAGTTTACAGACAGACTATATCTTAGCATGCATTATTTGTATTTGAAATTATCAATACATTGTGAACACGCTATATACACTGTAATGCGAAGTCTTGGTTGAATGTGAATAATTTACGAGTAAAGGTATTGAGATGGTCCCTGGTAATGTAGGTACACAGGTGTGTGTTCTAGATCTAACAGGGTTTGGTGTGAGAGAGAAGTTTTCAACCTTGTTTACGATGCCTGTTCATATTTCAACATATATAAATTATGTTTTCGGATGGGTCCGCCTGAGCAAAACACAATTTTGTTTTCTTTCCCGAATGTGTTTCGCTGCAGTTGCAGCATCATCAGTATTTTTTATTTGAAGGCTGTTAGACATAAAGAATGTTCTTTACTGTTCATATACATGTAAATATTAGTTTTTAAATCGTAATTACAGATTTTGAAGAGCACATTAAGTTACGTATTCATACCATATGGTAAAAAGGTACAAATACATAAAATTATGTGCTCTTAAAAATCTGTAATTACTATTTAAAAACTAATATTTACATGTATATAAACAGTAAAGAACATTCTTTATGCCTAACAGCCTTCAAATAAAAAATACTGATGATGCTGCAACTGCAGCGAAACACATTCGGGAAAGAAAACAAAATTGTGTTTTGCTGAAGGCGCACCCACCCCTAAACATACGTATTGTTAAAGCAACACAGACAGCTTCGACCTCAAGATGATTATCTAAATTATCTACCTCCCCCGTCAGCTACACACAACATTTGTATACAGCTGCGTTTCTTTATAACTGTAGGAGTTACCCATATTTTGTATAACAGAGGATACTTGGCATTAAATAAGGAAAAGACAATTCTAATGGAGTTTATGCTAAATTACAACTCAAGACAAGTGGACACTGAGCCAGAGCTATCAATTGAAACAACTGATAAACATAAATTCCTGGATATTATTGTTGATGAACATCTTACATGGAAGGAGCACATCAGCTACATGTGTAAAAAAATCTCATGTAATACCTACCTGCTAAAATGCCTTTCTGGCATAATAGTGCACCAGTCTTAAAGACAAATCTATTTTGGTATTATACACTCCCACCCACAATAAGGTATTGAGATTTGGGGCGGGGCACCAACGGTATAAGTGGATAGGGCTTTTAGAGCCCAGAAGAGAGAAATTAGGATAATAGCAAATATTAGTAAACATCAATCCTGTAGAGAATACTTCATTAAGTATAATATACTAACAGTGTATTCATTATATGTTCTACGGACTATACTGTTTGTAAAAGAAAATATGCAGCACAGTATAATAAATAGTGATATCCACAGTTATAATACAAGGAAGAAAGAGGATTACCACATAAAATTCAAATAAAAAAGCAACCGATCATAATCCATTTTCTGGTGGAAGATTTTTTTACAGCAGACTGCCAAATACCATAAAAATGTTAAAAGGAAACATATTTAAAATAAAATTAAAGCAGTTCTTAATTGCTAAATGTTTGTACTCCATCAAGGATTTTTAATGTTGTATGTACTTTATTTCTACTACTAAACTATTATTACTGTTCATGGATGTACTGACTGATTATGTCCACGATTGTAAAAGTTATTATGGACAAATAAACCATTATTATTATTATCTTCACTTTCTCAGACATTAAGTCCGGTTAAAAATGGAGTGACGCGGACCTTGATCAAGCGTCACTTACTTTTAACTGTACGGTATGTGTTTATTGCATTTAGGAACTTTCGGGTAATTGAACATGTATCAATAATTATGGATTTCTGTAGTTGTATATATAAGTTTGGATGTAGCTGTATTGCATTGATGTACTGGTTGATATTGTGTGGTATGACTCCTGTAGTTGATAGTATAATTGGTACAATGTCAACTTTATCCTGATGCCACATGTCTTTGACTTCCTCAGCCAGTTGGATGTATTTTTCAATTTTTTCTCCTGTTTTCTTTTGTATATTTATTGTATTGGGTATGGATATTTCGATTAGTTGTGTTAATTTCTTCTTTTTATTGGTGAGTACGATGTCAGGTTTGTTATGTGGTGGTGTTTTATCTGTTATAATGGTTCTGTTCCAGTGTAATTTGTATTCATCATTCTCCAGTACATTTTGTGGTGTATACTTGTATGTAGGAATGTGTTGTTTTAAAAGTTTATGTTGTAAGGCAAGCTGTTGATGTATTATTTTTGCGACATTGTCATGTCTTCTGGGGTATTCTGTATTTGCTAGTATTGTACACCCGCTTGTGATGTGATCTACTGTTTCTATTTGTTGTTTACAAAGTCTGCATTAATCCGTTGTGGTATTGGGATCTTTAATAATATGCTTGCTGTAATATCTGGTGTTTATTGTTTGATCCTGTATTGCAATCATGAATCCTTCTGTCTCACTGTATATATTGCCTTTTCTTAGCCATGTGTTGGATGCGTCTTGATCGATGTGTGGCTGTGTTAGATGATACGGGTGCTTGCCATGTAGTGTTTTCTTTTTCCAATTTACTTTCTTCGTATCTGTTGATGTTATGTGATCTAAAGGGTTGTAGAAGTGGTTATGAAATTGCGGTGGTGTAGCCGATGTATTAATATGAGTGATTGCCTTATGTATTTTGCTAGTTTCTGCTCGTTCTAGAAAGAATTTTCTTAAATTGTCTACCTGTCCATAATGTAGGTTTTTTATGTCGATAAATCCCCTTCCTCCTTCCTTTCTGCTTAATGTGAATCTTTCTGTTGCTGAATGTATGTGATGTATTCTATATTTGTGGCATTGTGATCGTGTTAGTGTATTGAGTGCTTCTAGGTCTGTGTTACTCCATTTCACTACTCCAAATGAGTAGGTCAATATTGGTATGGCATAGGTATTTATAGCTTTTGTCTTGTTTCTTGCTGTCAATTCTGTTTTCAGTATTTGTGTTAGTCTTTGTCTATATTTTTCTTTTAGTTCTTCTTTGATATTTGTATTATCTATTCCTATTTTTTGTCTGTATCCTAGATATTTATAGGCATCCGTTTTTTCCATCGCTTCTATGCAGTCGCTGTGGTTATCCAATATGTAATCTTCTTGTTTAGTATGTTTTCCCTTGACTATGCTATTTTTCTTACATTTGTCTGTTCCAAAAGCCATACTTATATCATTGCTGAATCCTTCTGTTATCTTTAGTAATTGGTTGAGTTGTTGATTTGTTGCTGCCAGTAGTTTTAGATCATCCATGTATAGCAAATGTGTGATTTTGTGTGGGTATGTTCCAGTAATATTGTATCCATAATTTGTATTATTTAGCATGTTGGATAGTGGGTTCAGAGCAAGGCAGAACCAGAAAGGACTTAGTCTCCTTGGTATATTCCACGCTTAATCTGTATTGGCTGTGATGTGATATTATTTGAATTTGTTTGGATATTAAGTGTGGTTTTCCAATTTTTCATTACTATGTTTAGGAACTGTATCAATTTAGGATCTACTTTGTATATTTCCAATATTTGTAGTAACCATGAGTGGGGTACACTATCAAAAGCATTTTGGTAATCAATGTATGCGTAGTGTAGCGACCTTTGTTTAGTTTTAGCTTGACATGTCACCTCTGCATCTATTATCAGTTGCTCTTTACATCCTCGTGCTCCTATGCAACAGCCTTTTTGTTCTTCATTTATAATTTTGTTCTGTGTTGTATGTGTCATTAATTTCTGTTTAATGACTGAAGTTAATATTTTGTATATTGTTGGTAGGCATGTTATGGGGCGATATTTAGCTGGGTTCGCTGTGTCTGCTTGATCTTTAGGTTTCAGATATGTTATTCCGTGTGTAAGTGTATCAGGGAATGTGTATGGGTCTGCAAAGTAACTGTTAAATAATTTAGTTAGATGTGAATGTGTTGAGGTGAACTTCTTTAACCAGAAATTTGCTATTTTGTCATTTCCAGGGGCTTTCCAATTGTGCGTAGAATTAATTGCTTGGGTGACTTCATGTTGCAAAATTATCACTTCAGGCATTTGTGGTATCATCTTGTATGTGTCTGTTTCTGCTTGTATCCACCGTGGATGCCTGTTACGTTGTACCGGGTTTGACCATATGTTGCTCCAGAAGTGTTCCATGTCTGTTATGTTTGGTGGATTGTTTATTTTAATGTGTGTGTTATCTATTGTCTGGTAAAATTTCTTTTGGTTTGTGTTGAATGTTTGGTTTTGTTTCCTTCTATTTTCACTTTTTTTGTATCTTCTGAGTCGTTTGGCTAATGCTTGTAATTTCTGCTTCTTTTCGTCTAATTGCTCTGTCGCTTCTTGTTGTGAGATTTTGCCTAACCTTTTTCGTTTTTTTTCCGAGATTTCATTTCTTATAAATTGTGTTAGCTGTCCGATGTCTTTTCTCAGTTTTTCTATTTTGATCTGTAGCCTGTGTTGCCAGGCTGGTTTTGTGGGTTTCTTCTGTGTGTTGGTTGGTTCTGATCTCTGGCTAGTGTGTGTATTTAGTGTAGTGAGTCGTCCTATATAAACCAGTAGTTGTAACTCTTCCATAGTTGTATTTTCATTTATTTTGTTGTGTATGACTGTGTTGATAGTTTTTATTGTTGTTTCGACTTGTGGGTTATTTGGTGGTCTACGCAAGAATGGTCTAATGTCTGTATTTGTGTCTTTGTATTCTATATATGTTAGCTGAAATTTTTCTTCTATATCTAACATCTGTGTCACTTCGTGTTCTATTTGTGCGTGTTCTGGTGGCTGTCTTCAGATTTCGTTTTCTTCTGATTGTTTAATTGATGTGTGTTGTTCTTTGTTTGTTTTCTCTGGGATGTTTGAGTCCATTACTGTATTTTCTTCTTTTTCTTCTTCTTCTTCTGATTGCACATTATTTTATTCCAGTATTTGTTGTACTTGATGTTTGATGTTTTCTAATTCTGACTGGGGTATCCTGTTATTTTTTATTATTACACGGATCTGATCAGCTAATCGTTGTTCTGTTAAAAATTTTAATTCTGGGTATCTGGTAATAAATGTTGTGTATACTTGTGATCTGTATCCAGTTGTGTTGGTTCCTAGGTTTGTTGCTTGGTAATAACAGAACATGAGGTGTCGATTAACTTCATCTGACCATCTCATCCTCTGTCTTTGTTTTCCTTCTAGGGTGGTTGCAGGAAGCATATCCTGCAAAACACCTCTATTTGGATTTGAATCATTTTCCAGTTAGCTAGCAGTGTCGTTACCATTGTGGGCGGGCATAGGGTTCAAGCGTCGTCCCCGACCATGACGGCGCTTGTCCGAGGCTTCTTTAGTTCTGTCCTGAACCAACTAATCACACTAAAAGGGGGGTTAGCCCTATTAGTGGTTTGTTCTTTTCGTCGCCTTTTACGACTGGCAGAACATACCGGAGGCCGATTCTTTTCCCGGGCCTCCACGGGGTTTATTATTATTATTATTATTATTATTATTATTATTATTATCATCATCATCAATATTGTCTCACCTGTTTATGTGCCGTATTCTTCTCGGGAATGAAAGACGCGAGAGGTGGTGACAGGATAAAGTGAACTGACAACGACAAGTTCAAAATTCTGCAGTGTTTATTATTACACATATCTCTGACCGGGCAGTATACACCTCGGCCTCAGTAATACAGAAAACAACAGCAGTGGGCTGTGGCAACTTTAGTTACTAGTGGCTCAGCAGTGCCCGACTCTGCGCAAACGTAGGAGGCAAACACTAAAAATAAAATTAAGAAAAGGCCCTGAGAGGCGACACACTGCATTTCCATAAAGTGCTCCCGGGCTGCTCGCAGTCTTGTCCGTGGCGTACGGAGATCCAGACGCGCACGTGACTCGGCGTGGGCTTATCTTCGTCCTCCTCCCCCCGCTCCACGTCACAAAGTACCACTGTGGCAATGCAAACAGCGCAAGAACTGAAGCGGTGCAAAAAGTGCCAGCTTCGGAGTTCAGTTTGACACACACGAGCTTACGACAGCACGCACTGCCTCGAATGTGTTCACGTGTTAATGTACAGTACCTTATTGCAATCGGTGTCCTTAAAAATAATTATTCAACTATCACATGCGTGGTTCACTACAGCTACAATAATCTTATTAATGCCAGCTTACATTTTGTGAAGACTCATCTTCACTACCATCAACATGGGAAAACAGCCTCACTGCTCGATATTTCATAATAAAATAAATAATTATCAACGATAATGCCGATGGCACAAAAAACACACACACACACACACACTATATATGCACAATACATTACATATTCTGTCTCTCTGCACCAACTGCGCTGTTAATGACAAATGACTTCCTTTCAAATCAACAGCAACATACATTGCAAAAGGACTCTTGTGCCCCATCACACGCTTTTCCCCCACAATCTAATCACAAATGTACACCGAATTAAGCACTTTTTCCCCTTCCGCATCACATTTTCCCCCTCACTATTGTGCAGTCACAAATGTAACAGGAATTTAGATTTTTTGTTATTCCCTGCTCAAAGCAATATATGAGAATTGTACAATAACACAGGACTCCACATACAATAAACTTACAAGATAGCCTTTTGTAACATACGCACGTAACTGCCATTGCTGGTATCGAGCAGTGGTAGATAGAGCAGCACTTTTAAAAGAAATCATTAAGAAACACACTGAAAATGTGTGAACACAATAAGACTCGAGGTGACAGTTTTGCCTTAAAATTAACATACAACGCTAAAATCTCTGCCTAGACGGCAAAGGCGCCACCACAGTATACGGTGGATTATGGAAAAATGAGAGACTAACTACCTTCCGTGTTACACACCCATATTCCTCGTTAAACTTCCCTGAGCACGGGCCAGGTATCAAGTGCAGCTGGAACACTGAAAAACTTTCCAAAATAATACGGACAGCGAAAGACCTGTCACGCCCCGACAGATGGCAGCAAGCGGTAAGCGCAAAGTTCTGCTATGTGAGAACCCTGGGCCCCCTGCCTAACCTTACACACTAACTACTTCTAACAATCGAGTGAGACTATATACAGATTTGTTTTTTAGCGTACACAAGTGTATTGCCGCCAGGTATGTTGATAAACACTGCCTGGAGCTACAAACTACAAAATTTAATTTTTTCTATACAGACTTCAATATTAGCGCGCGCGCGCACACACACACACACACACACACACACACACTCACACACACACACACACACACACACACACACACAGGTACTTATATTCTGCAAACCAGAGCACGGACTACATCAAAAACACATTACGCTTGCTCTTACGGAAACAACTGCTTGAAAAATAAACTCTGTTTTTTGACAGAAAAATTAAACTACCATAATAATGCAACATGTGAGGCCAGCCTAAAAAAACTACCAGGAAAATTAATTTCCCACTTTTAATTTATTTTTAATCACATTTTTAAGGGAACCGCTCCCCACACAATAAAGTCTAGCACGGAATATAGTAACAAAGAGAATTGTTTGCGATTAAAGGGAGAATTATAAAGTACAGCGCACTGCAACAATATTTTTCGCCTCATCAATACGAATGGACCAAAAAATAGTCGATGACCGCAAAAGACGAACCTGTGCAGAATGTGACAGTGATGCCAATACGCAGTTTGTCTTACACCGTGGTGAACTGTGCAGTTGCTACCGGCAAATCTATTTCGAAAAATTGCAATGTCGTGAATGTGAGAAGTGTCAGACCGGGTAGATAAGCGTCATTTTCCAAAGAGGACAACAGATCTGTCCGATACTCGAGCAGACGTTTTTATTGTGGGGAGAGAGCAGCTCCCTGCACAATTCGGCTGGCTCCGGAAGAGGACGAGGATCAGTCTCGTGTCAGAATCGCTCGGCCGGGGTCGGCGACTTCCGCGGGCGCAGCGTACGTCCGACACACTCCAGCCACAGATGCGAAGCCTCGTGGAGAAAAGTGACGTATTACACGTCTCTTGCCAATTCCGTACAGTGGGCAAAAAAGACGTGCAGAGCTAAGGTACAGAGATAAGCTAGTGTTTGTACAAGAGATCCTGAGGTATCGGTGAAATTCCAGTTGTACACGTCCGCCCCCTCACCCGGTATCACGTGGCAGTTTTAGTGTCACCGAGTCCGTGTGGCAATTTTTGGGGTTCGACCTCTACTCCGACTGTAGCTGCTCCTCAGCTCCGACGACACCCCAGGGCAGCGAGTGGTGTACACAAAGAGGCCGCACTGTTCTCCACTGCAGTAGGGGCATCGCTGGCACTCGCTACGAGTGAATGCACAGTCAGCTGCCCGCTAAGAATGGGAAACTTAATGCACAACCTACAAATCTTCGGAGGTGTTCAGTCCGTGCCACAGCTCTCGCCTGTCACCCGTGGCTGAGAACCCGAGTCTCCACTCCCGCTGTCCGTCAGTGTAGACCCAGTTCTGACAAAACACACTCAGTTCGACGAGAAATTTTCCAGGGCTGCAAGTCGGCCCGGCACTGCGTCCCGATTCGGATGCGGAGAATCCGAACGAGGTGTCAGCCACCGGCGGAGTGCCCGGCACGCGAATGACTCGCCACGGACCGACCGGCGAGACGTGCGGCAGGTGGGCTACGGAGCTCCCCTTCACTCCCCGCCGGAGACGGTGACCTCCCTCCAGCCGGCAGAGGCCGTCACTGCCGCAGGCGTGGGTGCCGGAGGAGGGGTGTCGGAGACCTCGCTGCCCCCACCGCCACCCTCCTCTTCTGCACCAGACGTGGTTGCCGGAGTAGCGTCGTCCGAACCGAGGCCACCTGCAAAGAGTACAATTTCAGTTTATTTAATTGTTCATTGATACATGGAAAGAAAGTAAGTGAATGTAAATAATGGATTACGTAGGCAGACTGAGCCAGAAAGAAGTGGAACAAGTAAAAATGTGATACAATAAAACAATGAGGGAGAGGGAGAGAAGGAGGGTGAGGGGGAGACTCAGAAAAGGAGAGGGGCAGAGAGAGAGAGAGAGAGAGAGAGAGAGAGAGAGAGAGAGAGAGAGAGAGAGAGAGAGGGTATGACCATGTATAAGAAGCAATAAAGTTGATGAGTGACAAGGACGGATGAAAGATGTCGAAAGATGTCTTAGAGACAGAGGCTGACAACATAAGATGGTTAATAAGCCTCAAGAAGTAAAGGAGAAGTTGAATGAATGCACAAGTAGTTAGGAGGAATAGGAGATAGAACAATTTGAACTAAAATTAGAAAGTGTAATAAATAAACAAGAGAGAAGCCTACAAAATTCTGAAGAGTGAAGTGTAGCCAACTCTTTAGGAGACGAAAAACAGAAATACCACAGACATTGATGCAATACAAACAGAAATGCTACAACCCTTACGTGAAAAATTAAAAAGTAACATGTTGGAAAATACACTCAATGAGACAATAGCCAATTCACTTCTAATAAATGCAGCTAGTAGCTCGTAAAATGAGAAACCAACACAAGAAAATGTGATGAACACAGGAGTTTAAACCAGATGCCGTATGGCACCAATGTTTTACTTGCAAGACAACCTTATGTGCTAGTTCCCTTTGACTTCCTCCAGAGAGAGAGGGAGAGAGAGAGAGAGAGAGAGAGAGAGAGAGAGAGAGAGAGAGACTATCTCTGAAGATTAAAAGTTTTCTGCACACTGATACGTTCTCTGAAGATTAAAAGTTTTCTGCACACTGATACGTTCTGTGATTCTAAGCGAAACACATGAGATGCAACAAAATTCCTCCTGTGGCACTATGGCAGGAAATACAGCTTGCCTGTTTCTGCATCAGACAGATTGCTTGTTGATTCCCCATATCGTTGATTCCCCATATCATCTATACACCCCAGCCAGTTAAAAAAAAAATAATCATTGTGTAATCTGATCTAATTCTTCCCAGCTGTCACCCTGATATAAACATTTCCACCATAATATTCTGAATGTTGTCATTTATAAGAGCTTGCAAAAAAGATTTTGTATCGTCTACTCTATATATAGTGTATTTTGTTGGACCAGATGTCGGTTTTACAATACTTGTATCGACGCTCTATCAGTTTACAGAAAACGTTCTAATTGGTGTGATGAATGAGAGGTAGCTTGTGATGTAGAAAAATTCAATTTAATGCATATCAGTAGGAAAACACATCCCGTGATGTCTGAATACAGTGTCGTGCTGCACTGTTCACCACATTCAGATCGATTAAACATCTCGATGTAACCTTGTAAAGTGGTACGAAATGGAATGAACATTTAAGGACAGCAGTAGCGAAATAGAATAGTCGATTGTGGCATATTGGGAAAATTTTAGAACAATTGTTAGAACATTTGTGCAACCCATTCTTGAGTGTAATGCTGGAGTGTTTGGGTTCCCCGCCAAATCGGATTAAAGGTAGATATTGAAGTAATTCAGAGGTGGGCTGCAAGATTTGTTAACTGACTGGCTCGACCAACACACACATATTGCCGAGACACTTCACGAACTCATCGGAATCCTCGGAACTTCGACAACATTCTTTTCGTGAAACACTATTGAGAAATTTTAAGGAACTAGTGTTTGATACAGACTGAAAAACAATTCTACTGCTACACTTAAGGACCGTGAAGATAACACATAAAAATTAGGGCTCAAACGGAAAAATACGGCGGGGCAAATAAAAGTGGCCCGGGCCAGTGTATACGACTGGATGTGAATGTGCGCACCACATTATGCCCAACACACGATCCTCACACGTTCAGAGTGTAGTGTGGGCTTCAGTGTGATTGGAGCGGTACAAAGCGGACAAGGGTACTCCCAGTGTTCACTGTGGCAAGTTACACGACAGAGTTGCGGATTCAGTGCGGTCAGCTGTTTGGTGACAAGTTTAATAGTGTCAAAGTGCCAGCGAAGAGTGCCGTGCAACACTCAGTTTGAAAATGGCGTCAGACGGGATCAGTTTCAACAAGTCAAAAATATACCGAAATGTGCCGCACACCAAAAATGTGGCTGCATTTCACCAGAAAATGTTTCAGAGTCCTACCAAATCGACCTGACGCCTGTCGCAAGATACCGGCGTATCACGTCAATCGTGGTGACGAATACTCTGAGTGGACCTATTCTCCGGACCACCTTTATTTGCTCCACCCTGTATATAGACTCTCTCAATTCCCTAACTCTATTTGTGAGTGAAACAGGATACACTAGGTACGAAGTACCTTTTGCCGTGCGCTGTACCGTGGCTTGCAGAGTACGTATGCAGATTTATATGGAACAAGTTTGTTTCCAAATGAGGCACACATTTCGTGCCACCAACATTTGCACTGTTGTGCATTTATTTTCAGTGCAATAAAAGAAACAATGATACACGAGGACAAGAAACAAAGCAAAACACAATCCTTTATACGGCGACTCTCAGAAAATCTCTCTCCAATCCCCAAAATTTTGCAGGTCGAGTTTGGGCTCACCTTGTATATGGAGGATAGCTTTACGTGTGGCAGAGATATTACCAAATGATGATTAAACAAGACTGAAGCCAATGAAAATGTGTGAATTGAGGAAACTGGAAGATGAGGGTTGCGAAAACAGGCTGAGGAATGAGGTGGAGTTGAAAAGAGTTGGAGAGTACAGGAGCCTTTTCGAGATAGGAAAGAGACAGGAAACTTGGCTACGTCATATATTGAAAAGACAGTGTCTACTCCAGCAAGGAGCTGAAGGGATACAGAAAAAGGATGTGGAAGGTATCAACTAACGGACAGGTCCAGGAGAAAAGTGAGTTCTAAGCAGAGCTAAAGAGAAAAGCACGAGGCAGTGGGTGGGCAAGTTCCGTACCAGAACTGCTGGTATGCAGAACAATCCTGACACTGCAGTTATTTGATGGTGCACAGTACGGATCTTCACACTTTTTGAGAGATCCGACCAGATTTCCTCAGAGATTTAACACTGCATTGTGCACAGTACAAGAGACATATATAATAACAATAAGGAGTTACAGTTTGAGTAGATACTTAAGTTGAGTGATTATGAGACATTCCACAGAGAAACGTCAATTTTTTCCCCAACTTAAAGAATGCACCCAAAATGTTAGTAACCGACACTGATAAAATAGAAATGGTTAGGAAGTTCAAGTGTCTTGGACACAGTAGTGGAACTCCACGAGCAAATGCCTAGCACCGAATTATAAATTCGACAAACAAGACATATCGGATAGAAGAATAACGAGTTAAATTTGAGGCTGAATATGCAGCACAGAAGCCCGGAAATTAAAAATCAAGTATGAAATATATCAAAACAAAGAAAAAATAGCAGAAACTGAGAAAAAGAAGATTGTTGTCTTTTCAACATTTGTGCAGAATGGTTATGCAAAATAAAATAAAATAAAATAAAATAATAATAATAAAATTTTTTTAAAAAAAAAAAACAGATGTTTGCACATGCCCTTGACATCAGGCTGGACCCATGAAGTTACAAAAGACATTTAAACTCAGTTCATAAATGAAGAAGCAGTAGCACGAGAAAGAAATGATTTTACACGAAATGTGTTAAAATCAAAAGGAATCCATAGCAGAAGAGTATGAAAATGTGTTTGGTGTAGTCTAAAGAAAGGATTGAAAGATACATGGTGTAATAGATGAGAGGAGGAAAAAGAAAATCAAATGAGGAGGCCACAACAAAAGAAAATATGGAAAGAAGTTATGACTGATAGTAAAGTGGTAATACAGTAATGTCAGTCTAATGTACATTGATCTAAGTAACGTTAACAGTTAGAGTAAGATGGGGAGTACTAATACAGAGGCATGGTGCAACACAGAATGGATGAAGCCTAGAGAAGAAAATAACTGGATAAGACTTTACTCTCCCATTGGATGTAAGAGTGCTTTTGGACGAGATGTAGCAAACACAGTAATTTATTCTGGAGTCGTACAGCTGAAACGGTAAAGGAAGATTAAGTGTTACACAATGCTGGGCCACCCAGACTGGTTGCTGCAGTTACGGAATGATGACAAGTACTTGATCTGACAGGGAATGTAATGAGGATAACAGTCGCTAAGGAACCACTGGACAGAACTGAGGGAGTGAATACTGTATTTACTCCAATCTAAGCCGCACTTTTTTACGGTTTTTGTAATCCAAAAAACCGCCTGCAAAGCAAGCAGAAGTTCTGAAAAATGTTGGTAGGTGCCGCCACAACTAATTTCTGCCGTCGAATATATGTAGTGCTACACAGGCATGCTTTGTAGGCACAAAGATAAATACTGGCGCCAAAAATTCTGTGCCAGTAAATTAAAAAAAAAAAAAAAAAAGAAAAAAAAAGTGAAAGATGAGTTTTTTTTTCTCCGCCCCGAGTTTCGACCACTACATTTTCATTTTCATACATTATCCAACAAAGTAAATACAAATTCTGTATTGTTCATCTTCGAATGTAGCAGCATTTCAAAGTACTACGAAAATCCGACTGGCAACACTGTTTGGCATGTTTGTCAATATGGCCAACTCTACGTTCTGAATTTTTTCCTACCTGTGAGAAGAGATTGTTGCTAATAGGAACCTGATGAAATGTGAATCACATGCAGTATTCTCTTCACCATAAGAATAATACGAATATAAACATTTTGCCACGTATTCTTTCGTGTTTGCTACTACCTCATTTACATCATGTCTGCCTAACAAACTACAAAACTAGAGTGAGACAACAGCAAATGCGGAAGAATATACGTATCGTGTCATGTTTATATTCGTATTATTCTTATGCCTAATAGAGATACAGTCAGAAATGAAGCAAGGCAACTGACTAGATTTTAAAATCTAAGATGACTAATTTCCGTGCAGAATTTGATGTACTAAAGAAGTGGCCACAAAGATTTTCAAACGGAGAAAAATTTTCGCTAAACTCTCGTTCAGAACATGTTCTATCATACGCAGTTTATTATTTGGTTCTTGATGATCATTATCAAAGAAAGCAGCAGTGTAAGTAACAACAAATAGCAGTCTGTTGCCATTGTTTCGCTAATGAGACGATTCCTCTCTTTTTTTTATTGTAAGCGGCGGTAGCGCGCACAAAAGCAAGCCATGCCACAGGCGGCAACAGGCCGTAAACACGCACTATCAGAATGTGACAAACAATGCACGACACAGTACAGTAACGCATTTTCAGCTTAGAGTGACGTAAACACCTATATCAAAGAGAATGGCACTTATCAGATCAAAGCAAAATAAGCAATCGATTCAAACCAGACGAAGCACGTGAAAAAGGAAGGGTACCCGTACAAAATACGGACAGAGCGCCTGACGCATAGCAGTGGCTACCTGGTAAAGCTTAACTGCTAAGCTTACGACTCGAACCAAACTACTGTAGCTGTATCTTCATTCATTCGACCTAAATTGTCTCTCATATTACAATGGACCAACTTTGTTTCAATTTGGAGGTGCAGCCTAAAACTTTTCTCTCCCCTTGAATTTCGAGTCTCAAATTTCAGGTGAGGCTTAAATTCGAGTAAATACGGCATCACATTGCCAATCCGGTCACATCCACCGTAACTCAGCAAGAAGATGACATTTGTACTTGACGCAAATATGAACTTACACGAGACTTTAGAACTTAATTTTCTTCTTTAAGAGCTCCAGACTCTACCTGAACTGTATTTTCTTCGGTAGTTATGTTATTTTGGATTAAAATAAGAAAATTAGAGTGTGGAACCACCACTATAAAAAGGTTATCAACAGTTTGTACACAAATCAGACTGCAGTTAGAGTCTGAGGACATGAAAGGAAACCGGTAGTTGTGAAGGGAGTGAGATAGGGTTGTAGCCTATCCCAAATGTTTTTCAATGTGCACAATGAGCAAGCAGTAAGGAAAACCAACTGAAGTTCAGTGTGAATAAACAGAGGACTCCCACGACACTGTAATTCTGTCACAGATGGTGAAGAACTTTGAAGAGCAGCTGAACGGAACGAATAGCACACTGAAAAATAGGTTGCAAGATAAACAATGTCGTTTATCTCGCAACAGCTGTTCGACGAAAGCCACAAAGAGTAACGGAACGCAGGAGAATCGAATCAGGCGTGCCTAAGGAATTACATTAGGAAATGGTGAGTTCTGCTGCTTCAGGGTGTATACATGGACAAGGAAAAAAAATTCCCGGGTTTTTCCTGGATTTCCCTGTTGAAAATACACGTTCTCCCGGGTGAACATACACTCTTCCCATATTAAGTGATATCGGTGATAGTATACTTTTCCTAGGCACTCTAAGACTCATCAAACCTTTCAATGTTTCTGGTTTTATACGCCGACGTAGAATTTCCCAGCACTTTAGAAAATGAAACTCAGGGGGGGGGGGGGGGGGGGGAACATGTTCTGGAAAGATCCTTGATGTAAAGCAACATGTACACTGCATATTTTCGTTTTATGAAGGTATAAATTCGAATATCATCAAACACCACATCTTACTTTCCAAAGCATTGAAATCGAGATTGCGATGCGCTTTTGTAAGTCAGTCATAGCTCAAGTCACGTGATCTCGCCAGCTGATGACAGCATAGGACACGTGATGTAATCAGCCAATTGGAAGATCACTCTTAAGTAGCGCGAACACCCAAAAAAGAAAAGTTAATGGTTTAAATTAATATACATAGTGTTGCTACAAGAAAAAGAAAGCTTTCACATATAATCGTGGCCTCGAAGATTAATAAGCTGCAAGCGAAGCTAAGCTTGCACATATAATATAGATTTTTTGCACGTGTTACATTTTAAGATACATCAAACAAATGTGCCAGTAAAATTTTTAAATAATGACGTAAATGTCGGATCTTCTGGGCTCAAAATTCTTCTAGGTGGTCGTCCTCAAAGGATTGATTTTTAATTGGGGGGCAAGCGCTCTGTGATTACAGAGCTCATAAACATAGGCATAAGAATTAAACAATGGAAAAATCCACTCAGTTGCCGGAGTAATTTTTGTGAGTTGTGTTTGCGCGAGTGCGTGTTTGTCGTATAATTTTGATGAAGGTCTTACTGGCCAAAAGCTATATTTGTGCCTATCTGCTATATGGTGAGTAGCAACTTTCCTTTTCACAGACAGACATATGAAATGTATTAATGTTAATAATTATTTAATTACTTCATTACGATACCCATTGCTACAAGTTGGGCAATGATTCGAGATGAACAGTGTGTTTGGAAGTAGTATCAAAAAAAAAAACAGAAACAGACTGTAATGTCAGATATGGCAGCAAATAGACATACCACATTGCTCATCATGTTTCCACTGGGAGTGGTGCTCAAGTACAGTAAAGATTGAAATAAACTGAAGGATTTGGCTTAGCTACTACAGTAGTACAAGTTTATATGCCAACTAGCTCTGCAGATAACAAAGAAATTGAAGAAATGTATGATGAACTAAAAGAAATTATTCAGATAGTGAAGGGAGACGAAAATTTAATAGTCATGGGTGACTGGAATTCGAGTGTAGGAAAAGGGAAAGAAAGAAACATAGTAGGTGAATATGGATTGGGGCTAAGAAATGAAAGAGGAAGCCGCCTGGTAGAATTTTGCACAGAGCACAACATAATCATAGCTAACACTTGGTTTAAGAATCATGATAGAAGGTTGTATACATGGAAGAACCCTGGAGATACTAAAAGGTATCAGATAGATTATATAATGGTAAGACAGAGATTTAGGAACCAGGTTTTAAATTGTAAGACATTTCCAGGGGCAGATGTGGATTCTGACCACAATGTATTGGTTATGACCTGTAGATTAAAACTGAAGAAAGTACAAAAAGGGGGGGAATTTAAGGAGATGGGACCTGGATAAACTGAACGAACCAGAGGTTGTACAGAGTTTCAGGGAGAGCATAAGGGAACAATTGACAGGAACGGGGGAAAGAAATACAATAGAAGAAGAATGGGTAGCTTTGAGGGATGAAATAGTGAAGGCAGCAGAGGATCAAGTAGGTAAAAAGACGAGGGCTAGTAGAAATGCTTGGGTAACAGAAGAAATGTTGAATTTAATTGATGAAAGGAGAAAATATAAAAATGCAGTAAATGAAGCAGGCAAAAAGGAATACAAACGTCTCAAAAACGAGATCGACAGGAAGTGCAAAATGGCTAAGCAGGGATGGCTAGAGGACAAATGTAAGGATGTAGAGGCTTATCTCACTAGGGGTAAGATAGATACTGCCTACAGGAAAATTAAAGAGACCTTTGGAGAGAAGAGAACCACTTGTATGAACATCAAGAGTTCAGATGGAACCCAGTTCTAAGCAAAGAAGGGAAAGCAGAAAGGTGGAAGGAGTATATAGAGCGTCCATACAAGGGCGATGTACTTGAGGACAATATTATGGAAATGAAAGAGGATGTAGATGAAGACGAAATGGGAGATACGATACTGCGTGAAGAGTTTGACAGAGCACTGAAAGACCTGAGTCCAAACAAGGCCCCGGGAGTAGACAACATTCCATTAGAACTACTGACAGCCTTGGGAGAGCCAGTCCTGACAAAACTCTACCATCTGGTGAGCAAGATGTATGAAACAGGCGAAATACCCTCAGACTTCAAGAAGAATATAATAATACCAATTCCAAAGAAAGCAGGTGTTGACAGATGTGAAAATTACCGAACAATCAGTTTAATAAGCCACAGCTGCAAAATACTAACACGAATTCTTTACAGACGAATGGAAAAAGTAGTAGAAGCCAACCTCGGGGAAGATCAGTTTGGATTCCGTAGAAATACTGGAACATGTGAGGCAATACTGACCTTACGACTTATCTTAGAAGAAAGATTAAGGAAAGGCAAACCTACGTTTCTAGCATTTGTAGACTTAGAGAAAGCTTTTGACAATGTTGATTGGAATACTCTCTTTCAAATTCTAAAGGTGACAGGGGTAAAATACAGGGAGCGAAAGGCTGTTTACAATTTGTACAGAAACCAGATGGCAGTTATAAGAGTCGAGGGACATGAAAGGGAAGCAGTGGTTGGGAAGGGAGTAAGACAGGGTTGTAGCCTCTCCCCAGTGTTATTCAATCTGTATATTGAGCAAACAGTAATGGCAACAAAAGAAACATTCGGAGTAGGTATTAAAATCCATGGAGAAGAAATAAAAACTTTGAGGTTCGCCGATGACATTGTAATTCTGTCAGAGACAGCAAAGGACTTGGAAGAGCAGTGGAACGGAATGGACAGTGTCTTGAAGGGAGGATATAAGATGAACATCAACAAAAGCAAAACAGGGATAATGGAATGTAGTCGAATTAAGTCGGGTGATGTTGAGGGTATTAGATTAGGAAATGAGACACTTAAAATAGTAAAGGAGTTTTGCTATTTGGGGAGCAAAATAACTGATGATGGTCAAAGTAGAGAGGATATAAAATGTAGACTGGCAATGGCAAGGAAAGCGTTTCTGAAGAAGAGAAATTTGTGAACTTCGAGTATAGATTTAAGTGTCAGGAAGTCATTTCTGAAAGTATTTGTATGGAGTGTAGCCATGTATGGAAGTGAAACATGGACAGTAAATAGTTTGGACAAGAAGAGAATAGAAGCTTTGGAAATGTGGTGCTACGGAAGAATGCTGAAGATTAGATGGGTAGATCACATAACTAATGAGGAAGTTTTGAATAGGATTGGGGAGAAGAGAAGTTTGTGGCACAACTTGACTAGAAGAAGGGATCGGTTGGTAGGACATGTTGTGAGGCATCAAGGGATCACCAATTTAGTATTGGAGGGCAGTGTGGAGCGTAAAAATCGTAGAGGGGGGCCAAGAGATGAATACACTAAGCAGATTCAGAAGGATGTAGGCTGCAGTAGGTACTGGGAGATGAAGAAGCTTGCATAGGATAGAGTAGCATGGAGAGCTGCATCAAATCAGTGTCAGGACTGAAGACCACAACAACAACAACAACAACAACAACAACAACGATTTTGTTCTTTCCTTACCAACTTTCATAAAGCATGAAGTAATGTGATAACCACCCTCAAACATTACATCTTGCATCACATGAATCTGAGCCAGTGATCTGTGGTGGAAATAGTGGCAGCTTGCTGCAAATATTCAGAAGTGTAAAACTGCGCTCACAAAATGCAGATCTGTAAACAATCGACTCACATAAATACTGGGATGTACCAATTAGTAGAGTAGATTGAGCAATCACACAGGGGCTCAGTCGTATGTAAGGCAATTTGTTGTGAGGGCACTGGGAAAATACAGGCAGTTTGCAGAGGAGACAGCTTACAACTCACTTCTGCGTCCGATTTTAGCTTATTGCTCAAGTGTGTGGGACCCATACCAAATGTGAGTACAGACAGACGTTCAAAGTACAGAAAGAAGGCAACACAAATGGTCACAGGTTTATTTGAATCCCAGGAAAGCATCACAGAGATGCTGAAGACTCTCGACAAACATTTGAAAATAGGTACTGACGACCATTTCTTGAAATTGAATGTAGGAATATAACAGAACCCACAACATTTCGGTCCCAGACAGATTGAGAAGACAAGATTCACTTTCAGAATGAGATTCTCACCCTGCAGCGGAGTGTGCGCTGATATGAAACTTCCCAGCAGATTAAAACTGTGTGCCGGACCGAAACTCAAACTCGGGACCTTTGCCTTCCGCAGGCAAGTGCTCTACCAACTGAGCTACCCAAGCACGACTCACGCCCCGTCCTCACAGCTTTACTTCTGCCAGTATCTCGTCTCCTACCTTCCAAACTTTACAGAGGCTCTCCTGCGAACCTTGCAGAACTAGCACTCCTGAAAGAGAGGATATCGTGGAGATACGGCTTAGCCACAGCCTGGGGGATGTTTCCAGAATGAAAGGCAAAGGTCCCGAGTTCAAGTCTCGGTCCGGCACACAGTTTTAATCCGCCAGGACGTTTCATATCAGCGCACACTTTGCTGCAGAGTGAAAATCTCATTCTGGAAACATCCCCAAGGCTGTGGCTAAGCCATGTCCCCGCAATATCCTTTCTTCCAGGAGTGCTAGTTCTGCAGGTTCGCAGGAGTGCTTCTGTACAGTTTGGAAGGTAGGAGACGAGGTACTGGCAGAAGTAAAGATGTGAGGACTGGGCGTGAGTCGTGCTTCGGTAGCTCAGTTGGTAGAGCACTTGCCTGCGAAAGGCAAAGGTCCCGAGTTCGAGTCTCGGTCCGGCACACACATTTAATCTGCCAGGAAGTTTCAAGATTCACTTTGTTACATCCTGTACAGAGAAACCGAACCAATCATTCTTCCTGCATTTCCTAAGCAAATGCAACGGAAAGAAGCCGTTGGACACAGCTGTCTAGCAGAAAAGTACAAGCTTGTAAAAAAAGTCACAGGGTCAAATTCTGAACAGACCACGGATTTATCGATTTGCCTTTCAACTTAGCATTCACCTCTCAACGATGTGGGGATTCGCCAGAAATGAGATGTAGCTCAAATTCTGTGTCAGACTGTACGTCTCGTTTCACCAGTTTAACTGAGGTACATTTTACGGACACGCAAGTCGGCAAAGGGGTGTCCGACAAAGATTTGCAACCGGCCGTTAACCCACACAAAATCATTATTACGGGAAGAAGCTGTAATAAGTGGAGCGACGGGATGTACTCACTGCCGTACAACCGACACCGCTTCGCAGAGTGCGGGTGTAGCTAGAGATGTAAACATTCATCATTGGCTCAGGTGTCCTACACAGAAGCCTAGTGACACACTCAAAACCACGGAAGGTCTTCTACAACTACACAGATTTTAAAATTCAATACAAACAATGCATATTTCAGACTGCACCTGTGTCAGGCCGAGACCGAAACCCACTACCTCGCTTTTTGCGGGTAACGCTCTCACCTGCGGAGCTGTACTGTCACTACTCACGATCTATCCCCTGCAACAGTTCTCTTCTACTTTACAAACAGAACGGCACAGGCGGTAGAGTACTGTGTGTGGATATTGAGTCACGAGTTCCGGCACACAGTTTAATCACCCCAAGTGTGAAAACAGCGGAGGGTACACACAACACTCGCACGACACCCCAGAGAGTGTGTGAACAACTGAAATCACTACTAATGCCCCCCCCCCCCCCCCCCGACAGCACTATGGCCATCTGCCACAGTCCCCTCTTCAGTGACCGGGCACCAGACGTACCGCTGCAGTCATCTTCCTCCGGTATGGAGGCCTCTGACGTCGACGCGGCCGACGACGACTGCTGGAGTTGGTGTTGGTGCTGGCGCAGCGACGTGCCGCTCATGCCCGCCGCGATCTCCTCTCCTGCATGAGTTGTAATCAAACTGGTCAGTTTTTAACTAACAGTACACTATTCTAATAAGCAACACAATACATTTGTATTTCATGCACAAAATTCTTTTACACTTATAATAATAATAATGATAATAATAATAATAAAACCCGTGGAGGCCTGAGAAAAGAATAGGCCTCCCGTATGTTCTGCCAGTCGAAAAGGCGAGGAAAAGAACAAACCACTAATAGGGCTAACCCCCCTTTTAGTGTGATTACTTGGTTCAGGACAGAACTAATGAAGCCTCGGACAAGCGCCGTCATAGTCGGGGACGACGCTTGAACCCTATGCCCGCCCACAATGGTAACGACACTGCTAGCCAACTGGAAAATGATTCAAATCCAAATAGAGGTGTTTTGCAGGACATGCTTCCTGCAACCACCCTAGAAGGAAAACAAAGACAGAGGATGAGATGGTCATAGGAAGTTAATCGACACCTCATGTTCTGTTATTACCAAGCAACAAACCTAGGCACCAACACAACTGGATACAGATCACAAGTATACACAACATTTATTACCAGATACCCAGAATTAAAATTTTTAACAGAACGACGACTAGCTGATCAGATCCGTGTAATAATCAAAAATAACAGGATACCCCAGTCAGATTTATAAAACATCAAACAACAAGTACAACAAATACTGGAACAAAATAATGTGCAATCAGAAGAAGAAGAAGAAGAAAATACAGTAATGGACTCAAACATCCCAGAGAAAACAAACAAAGAACAACACACATCAATTAAACAATCAGAGGAAAACGAAATCTGAAGACAGCCACCAGAACACGCACAAATAGAACACGAAGTGACACAGATGTTAGATATAGAAGAAAAATTTCAGCTGACATACAGTATATAGAATACAAAGAGACAAATACAGACATTAGACCATTCTTGCATAGAACGCCAAATAACCCACAAGTCGAAACAACAATAAAAACTATCAACACAATCATACACAACAAAATAAATGAAAACACAACTATGGAAGAGTTACAACTACTGCTTTATATAGGAGCACTCACTACACTAAATATACACACTAGGCAGAGATCAGAACCAACCAACACACAGACGAAACCCACAAAACCAGCATGGCAACACAGGCTACAGATCAGAATAGAAAAACTGAGAAAAGACATCAGACAGCTAACACAATTTATAAGAAATGAAATGTCAGAAAAAAAAAAAAAACGAAAAAGGTTAGGTAAAATCTCACAACAACAAGCGACAGAGCAATTAGATGAAAAGAAGCAGAAATTACAAGCATTGGCCAAACGACTTAGAAGATACAAAAAAAGTGCAAATAGAAGGAAACAAAACCAAACATTCAACACAAACCAAAAGAAGTTTTACCAGACAATAGATAACACACACATTAAAATAGACAATCCACCAAACATAACATCCATGGAACACTTCTGGAGCGACATATGGTCAAACCCGGTACAACGTAACAGGCATGCACGGTGGATACAAGCAGTAACAGACACATACAAGATGATACCACAAATGCCTGAAGTGATAATTTTGCAACATGAAGTCACCCGAGCAATTAATTCTACTCACAATTGGAAAGCCCCTGGAAAAGATAAAATAGCAAATTTCTCGCTAAAGAAGTTCACCTCAACACATTCACAACTAACTAAATTATTTAACAGTTACATTGCAGACCCATACACATTCCCTGATACACTCACACATGGAATAACTTATCTGAAACCTGAAGATCAAGCAGACACAGCAAACCCAGCTAAATATCGCCCCATAACATGCCTACCAACAATATACAAAATATTACCTTCAGTCATTACACAGAAATTAATGACACATACAACACAGAACAAAATTATAAATGAAGAACAAAAAGGCTGTTGCAAAGGAGCACGAGGATGTAAAGAGCAACTGATAATAGTTGCAGAGGTGACATGTCAAGCTAAAACTAAACAAAGGTCGCTACACTACGCATACATTGATTACCAAAATGCTTTTGACAGTGTACTCCACTCATGGTTACTACAAATATTGGAAATATACAAAGTAGATCCTAAATTGATACAGTTCCTAAACATAGTAATGAAAAATTGGGAAACCACACTTAATATCCAAACAAATTCAAATAATATCACATCACAGCCAATACAGATTAAGCGTGGAATATACCAAGGAGACTCATTAAGTCCTTTCTGGTTCTGCCTTGCTCTGAACCCACTATCCAACATGCTAAATAATACAAATTATGGATACAATATTACTGGAACATACCCACACAAAATCACACATTTGCTATACGTGGATGATCTAAAACTACTGGCAGCAACAAATCAACAACTCAACCAATTACTAACGATAACAGAAGTATTTAGCAATGATATAAATATGGCTTTTGGAACAGACAAATGTTAGAAAAATAGCATAGTCAAGGGAAAACACACTAAACAAGAAGATTACATATTGGATAACCACAGCGACTACATAGAAGCGATGGAAAAAACAGATACCTATAAATATCTAGGATACAGACAAAAAATAGGAATAGATAATACAAATATTAAAGAAGAACTAAAAGAAAAATATAGGCAAAGACAAACAAAAATACTGAAAACAGAATTGACAGCAAGAAACAAGACAAAAGCTATAAATACTTATGCTACACCAATATTGACCTACTCATTTGGAGTAGTGAAATGGAGTAACACAGACCTAGAAGCACTCAATACACTTACACGATCACAATGCCACAAAAATAGAATACATCACATACATTCAGCAACAGAAAGATTCACATTAAGCAGAAAGGAAGGAGGAAGGGGATTTATCGACACAAAAAACCTACATTATGGACAGGCAGACAATTTAAGAAAATTCTTTATAGAACGAGCAGAAACTAGCAAAATACACAAAGCAATCACTCGTATAAATACATCGGCTACGTCACTGCAATTATTATTATTATTATTAATTCTTTCTTTTCTCAGACGTTATGTATGGTAAAAAATGGAAAGTGACGCGAACCTTGATCAATCGTGACTTCCTTTTAACTGTACGGTATATGTTACATTGCATTTAGGAACTTTCGGGTGACTGAACATGTATCAATAATTATGGATTTCTGTAGTTGTATATATATGTTTGGATGTAGCTGTATTGCGTTGATGTACTGGTTGATATTGTGTGGTATGACTCCTGTAGTTGATAGTATAATTGGTATGATGTCAACTTTATCCTGATGCCACATGTCCTTGACATCCTCAGCCAGTTGGATGTATTTTTCAATTTTTTCTCCTGTTTTCTTCTGCATACTTGTCGTATTGGGTATGGATATTTCGATTAGTTGTGTTGATTTCTTCTTTTTATTGGTGAATACGATGTCAGGTTTGTTATGTGGTGTTGTTTTATCTGTTATAATGGTTCTGTTCCAGTATAATTTGTATTCATCATTCTCCAGTACATTTTGTGGTGCATACTTGTATGTGGGAACGTGTTGTTTTATAAGTTTATATTGTAAGGCAAGCTGTTGATGTATTATTTTTGCGACATTGTCGTGTCTTCTGGGGTATTCTGTATTTGCTAGTATTGTACATCCGCTTGTGATGTGATCTACTGTTTCTATTTGTTGTTGCAAAGTTTGCATTAATCTGTTGTGGTATTGGGATCTTTAATAATATGCTCGCTGTAATATCTGGTGTTTATTGTTTGATCCTGTATTGCAATCACGGATCCTTCCGCCTCACTGTATATATAGCCTTTTCTTAGCCACATGTCGGATGCGTATTGATCGATGTGTGGCTGTGTTAGATGATACGGGTGCTTGCCATGTAGTGTCTTCCCCTTCCAATTTACTTTCTTCGCATCTGTTGATGTTATGTGATCTAAAGGGTTGTAGAAGTGGTTATGAAATTGCAGTGGTGTAGCCGATGTATTTATTCAATTCTGTTTTCAGTATTTTTGTTAGTCTTTGCCTATATTTTTCTTTTAGTTCTTCTTTAATATTTGTATTATCTATTCCTATTTTTTGTCTGTATCCTAGATATTTACAGGTATCTGTCTTTTCCATCGCTTCTATGTAGTCGCTGTGGTTATCCAATATGTATTCTTCTTGTTTAGTGTGTTTTCCCTTGACTATGCTATTTTTCTTACATTTGTCTGTTCCAAAAGCCATATTTATATCATTGCTAAATACTTCTGTTATCGTTAGTAATTGGTTGAGTTGTTGATTTGTTGCTGCCAGTAGTTTTAGATCATCCACGTATAGCAAATGTGTGATTTTGTGTGGGTATGTTCGAGTAATATTGTATCCATAATTTGTATTATTTAGCATGTTGGATAGTGGGTTCAGAGCAAGGCAGAACCAGAAAGGACTTAATGAGTCTCCTTGGTATATTCCACGCTTAATCTGTATTGGCTGTGATGTGATATTATTTGAATTTGCTTGGATATTAAGTGTGGTTTTCCAATTTTTCATTACTATGTTTAGGAACTGTATCAATTTAGGATCTACTTTGTATATTTCCAATATCTGTAGTAACCATGAGTGGAGTACACTGTCAAAAGCTTTTTGGTAATCAATGTATACGTAGTGTAGCGACCTTTGTTTAGTTTTAGCTTGACATGTCACCTCTGCATCTATTATCAGTTGCTCTTTACATCCTCGTGCTCCTTTGCAACAGCCTTTTTGTTCTTCATTTATAATGTTGTTCTTTGTTGTATGTGTCATTAATTTCTGTGTAATGACTGAAGTTAATATTTTGTATATTGTTGGTAGGCATGTTATGGGGCGATATTTTGCTGGGTTTGCTGTGTCTGCTTGATCTTTAGGTTTCATATAAGTTATTGGATGTGTAAGTGTCTACCGTATCTTCCTTCGCCGTCGGCGTTGTCGTGGTTACCGTGAGACACCGTTATACCAAGAGGAAAGGCGCGTCGATCTTAGAGCATGAGATATGATGACCTTAAGCCATTGACAACACACAACGGTCACGGTAGCACCTGGTTCCAGAATAGCTGCAGTAGTTAAGATCTACGAACTATCCCCCGTTGACCAGGTCCCCAAAACTTAACTCGTAACGAGATCCCTTCAAAGCAAATTGTCATAACGATCGTCTATAAAGGCTTCGTACAACGAGAAGAAATGTTACGGTTTATGGACTATTAACAGATACGACCACACTGTCTTGTCTCTTCTGCTTTATTTAACATAACTTCGTTCACAGTTTCATTTCGCATTCACCACTCATTCACCGAAACCCTTTGATGAACAGTTTTGGTTGCTTAACACCAACAGTCAATGATAATGATACAGCTTTTCTCCTTTTTATAAATTGAAGCCCGCTCTCCGTAATATAATAAAAAAAAACCGGTCTCAATACCGCGTCCCTCGTGAGATGCGAATAGACTTATCCCGGAATTGACCGCCCTGTAGGTGTACTCAATTTAATGACCACACTTCACTGTCCGCTATTTCGCGTAACTGAATGTCCATTTGCTAGTCTGATTATACACTGTAGCCATTTAAAATTCGCCCCTATATTTTTCACAACGCACAATTAGCACTTCATTACTTATTTTCTTTTTTTTTTTCTTCTAAGAGTAAACGGACAAAAAAAAAGACGCCGTATCATCGGCTTAGTCGATATAAAGCAAAACACCTTAATATGCCCAATTTTACCTCTTCTTATAGGATCGGCTACGTTACTCATTAATTTATTACAAATTATTTCCAATAACGCTAAACAGGTATCGCCGTTATATTTTAATTGTATTCAAAAGCACGTTACTACTATTATGACCGGCCAAATCATAACAAATCGCGCGGCGTGCGTTTTTAACGATAACTTTATGCTATTCAAGTTCCATTACAGCTGTCTTGACTCGTAATGTTACAAGTGTATCAGGGAATGTGTATGGGTCTGCGATGTAACTGTTAAATAATTTAGTTAGTTGTGAATGTGTTGAGGTGAACTTCTCTAGCGAGAAATTTGCTATTTTATCTTTTCCAGGGGCTTTCCAATTGTGAGTAGAATTAATTGGTCGGGTGACTTCATGTTGCAAAATTATCCTTCAGGCATTTGTGGTATCATCTTGTATGTGTCTGTTTCTGCTTGTATCCACCGTGCATGCCTGTTATGTTGTACCGGGTTTGACCATATGTTGCTCCAGAAGTGTTCCATGTCTGTTATGTTTGGTGGGTTGTCTATTTTAATGTGTGTGTTATCTATTGTCTGGTAAAATTTCTTTTGGTTTGTGTTGAATGTTTGGTTTTGTTTCCTTCTATTTGCACTTTTTTTGTATCTTCTAAGTCGTTTGGCCAATGCTTGTAATTTCTGCTTCTTTTCATCTAATTGCTCTATCGCTTCTTGTTGTTAGATATTACCTAACCTTTTTCGTTTTTTTCTGACATTTCATTTCTTATAAATTGTGTTTTAGCTGTCCGATGTCTTTTCTCAGTTTTTCTATTCTGATCTGTAGCCTGTGTTGCCATGCTGGTTTTGTGGGTTTCGTCTGTGTGTTGGTTGGTTCTGATCTCTGCCTAGTGTGTATATTTAGTGTAGTGAGTGCTCCTATATAAAGCAGTAGTTGTAACTCTTCCATAGTTGTGTTTTCATTTATTTCGTTGTGTATGATTGTCTTGATAGTTTTTATTGTTGTTTCGACTTGTGGGTTATTTGGCGGTGTATCCAAGAATGGTCTAATGTCTGTATTTGTGTCTTTGTATTCTATATATGTCAGCTGAAAATTTTTCTTCTATATCTAACATGTGTGTCACTTCGTGTTCTATTTGTGCTTGTTCTGGTGGCTGTCTTAAGATTTCGTTTTCCTCTGATTGTTTAATTGACGCGCTTTGTTCTTTGTTTGTTTTCTCTGGGATGTTTGAATCCATTACTGTATTTTCTTCTTCTTCTTCTTCTGATTGCACATTATTTTGTTCCAGTATTTGTTGTACTTGTTGTTTGATGTTTTCTATTTCTGACTGGGTATCCTGTTATTTTTTATTATTACACGGATCTGATCAGCTAGTCGTCGTTCTGTTAAAAATTTTAATTCTGGGTATCTGGTAATAAATGTTGTGTATACTTGTGATCTGTATCCAGTTGTGTTGGTGCCTAGGTTTGTTGCTTGGTAATAACAGAACATGAGGTGTCAATTAACTTCCTATGACCATCTCATCCTCTGTCTTTGTTTTCCTTCTAGGGTGGTTGCAGGAAGCATGTCCTGCAAAACACCTCTATTTGGATTTGAATCATTTTCCAGTTGGCTAGCAGTGTCGTTACCATTGTGGGCGGGCATAGGGTTCAAGCGTCGTCCCCAACCATGACGGCGCTTGTCATTATTAGTATTATTTTGCAAACATTTGTAACACACGATCACAACAAACCTGTAATGTAAATTAATTTGTTTACAATATATATTTTGAACAGTTTTTATCATTAACTCTTTGAGGTAAAGTTTCGGCAGGAATTTTAGTATGACCAGGTTTTATGAGGAGTGTATTGTAAGTCTGACCTGATGTCATTTGGATGTGACTAAAGAGAAATGTAATGTGGAGACACCAAACAAATATGTGGAAGGGTTAATTCGACAGCCTGCAACATTCTATTTAATAATGTTTATGGTCTATAGTGAACTCTGGCATATTTTTTTTTTTTTTTTTTTTTTTTTTTTTTGTAAGTAGCATCTGCCTGCTACAGAAAATTTGCCAACAATGACAATGAATACTAATGGACAACTAACACTAGATATGTAACAACACATCTCATTTATTTTAACTATGATTTAGATCTGTGAACAATTCAAAATCCCTCGTGAGGTTTTAAAAATAAAATGGCATTTCTAAACACTCATTACAGAAAAGTAGTACAGGAAGCAGGTTAGAGGATCAAAACATATATAAATACCAGACATTTATATTTTCTCTTATTTATACAAGTTATCTGAATGAGTCACTCAATTTTCTCTTAAAGAAATACGAGGGTCACTCCAAAACAAATGCACACTATTTGTTTTTAAATCCATCTTTTATTCTACATGTTTGAAAGTTTTACAGTGTGTAAATACATCCTTTAGGAACAGTATTTTCATTTCTCCACATAATTTCCATCCCTCTCAACTGCCTTACACCATCTTGGAACCAGCACCTGTATACCCACACGGTAATTCTGGACCAAAGTGTTGGAGCCACTGTTTGGCAGCGTGCACAAGGGAGTCATCATCTTCAAACCTTGTTCCAGGAAGAGACTCTTTCGGTTTCCCAAAGAGATAATAGTCACACGGAGCCAGGTCAGCACCGTAAGGCGGGTGTTTCAGTGTTGTCCATCCGAGTTTTGTGATTGCTCCCACGGTATTTTGACTGACATGTGGCCGTGCATTGTCGTGCAACAGCAAAACAACCTGCTTTTGCCGGTGTGGTCGAACACGACTCAGTCGAGCTCGAAGTTTCTTCAGCATTGTCAGATATGCATCAGATTTTATGGTGGTTCCACTTGGCACGATGTCCAGAAGCAAGAGTTCTTCGGAATGGAAAAACACCGTAGCAGAAGGTGTGGTTCTGAATTTTTTTTTTCTTGGGTGAATTTGCACGGTGCCACTCCATCGGTTGCCTCTTCGTCTCTGGTGAAAAATGATGGAGCCATGTTTCACCACCTGTCGCAGTTCTTCCAAGAAATTCATCTCCACCATTCTCGTACTGTTCCAAAAGTTCACTGCATACCGTTTTTCTTGTTTCTCTGTGAGCTACTGTAAACGTCCTGGGAACCCACCTGGCACAAACCTTTTTTTAATGCCAACATTATCATTATCCTGCAAACACTTCCTTCCCCTGTCCCAACGTAGCGTGACAG
Source organism: Schistocerca piceifrons (assembly GCF_021461385.2). NCBI lineage: Eukaryota > Metazoa > Arthropoda > Insecta > Orthoptera > Acrididae > Schistocerca > Schistocerca piceifrons. The sequence goes on from NC_060148.1 coordinate 6,101,910, forward strand.
TTTGTGTACTGTGATGCATCTGCCAGCAGTCACCAATTCGTTAACTCTCTGCCGCTGTGAGGAAAATTCTCAATATTGCTGTGCCTGCTTTCATCACGTAACCTGCTTTCCCACCGACTAACTGTACTGCGATCGACAGCAGCATCTCCGTACACGTTTTTCGACCTCTTGTGGATGTTTCCCACTGTCTCGTTTTCACAGCAAAGGAATTTTATGACAGCACGTTGCTTCTGATGAACGTCAAGTGTAGCAGCCATCTCGAAGACATGCTGTGACGGCGCCACTCACGGGAACAGGTTTGAAAACAAGCGGGAAGGATGTATCTACACACTGTAAAACTTTCACACGTGCAGAATGAAAACTGTATTTTTACAAAAGTAGTGTTCACTTCTTTTGGAGTGACCCTCGTACAAGTATTGTGCCACTGTGGTATAATCGAATCCAGAATTTAATCTAGAAACTCGAAGCGCAAATAACAAACTAACGAACTGAGAATGACTGGTAATGGTTAATAGTATGTAATTGGCATTACTACTGAATCCATTTGCACTTTTTTATCGTTATTTCTTTTGCTATGTGCCATCTATAATCTTAATATAATGGGGTCACAAACGTCACGGGATACTGCCTAATACGTCAGACCTCCTTTCCACCGACATAGTGCATCAACTGAACATGGCACATACTCGGCAAGCCGTCTCAAGTCTCCTGCAGAAATACTGCGCCCTGCTGCCTCTCTAGCCATCCATTATTCCGGAAAGTGTTGTCCGTGCAGAATGTTGTGCACAGACTGACCTCTCGATTATACCTCACAAATGTTCGACAGTATTCAGGTCGAGTGTTCCGGACGGTCAAATAGTTCCGTCAAATTGTCCAGAACATTCTTCAAACCAATCATGAACAACTGTGGCCTTGTGCATTGTCATCCATAAAGGTTCCACTGTCGTTTGGGAAAATGAAGTGCAGGAACGGCTACAAATGGTCTTCAAGTCGCCGAAGATAACCATTTTCTTTCAGTGATTACTCTGAACTGTGTACTGTACAATTATATAATTCTTCAAGTACATTCAGTGGCCTATGTGGATAGTGTTCATGACATCTTATCTCCTACAATGATTTAATTTTGCACTTACAGTTAGTGGTATATATACAAGCTGACTAAAATTTGTTGCAAACACAGTTGGTAGTGAAGTATTAATAACTTACAATCCCGTACCTCACATGGTACTTTTACTGCATAAATAGCAGGAAGTAGTGTTTGATAAATATTTCTCATCATTTTGTTGGGCTTCTCAGTGAGAAAAAAATTTTCATAAGGATTTGAAATTATGTGTAAAGTTTGTTGCAAGTCACTAAGTGCTCTCATTTTCAAATAATAGATCAGTGAAGTCTGTGAATTCCTGCATCACAGGCTATGCTCTTCTCCAGCCCCACCTTCATCCCTTTGACAGGTGCATTGTGCTTACCCCTGCAGCAGTTGCTGCTTTCAATCAAAGTAATCGGTGAACTGTAGGCAATTAGTTAATCTTGCTGACAGAGGGGCATCGCCACAGCACAAGTAAAAATAAAATGTCGTGTGACCAGGAGGGCCTCCCATCTGGTAGACTGTTCGCCGGGTGCGAGTCTTTCAATTTGACGCCAGTTCGGCGGGGATGAAATAATGACGATTAGGACAACGCGTCACCCAGTCCCTTAGCGGAGAAGATCTCTCACCCAGCCGGGAATCGAACCTGGGCCCTTAGGATTGACATTCTGTCATGCTGAGCACTCAGCTACTGGAGGTGGCCACAGCATAGGTGACAGTATATCAGAGACCACACAAGAATTTGGGTTTCCCAGGCCAACACTGTATACGACGGATGACAAGTACGGCAAAGAGAATGACTCCACACGTGTAAACAACCGTACACTGACCATAATTGTCCGAGTGACTGACGTCAGACCCACGTGTACTGACTGACACACTGCTCTGGATCAAGCTGGTGCCAGTTTGGAAGTGGGAGAGCAGGAACTAGTTTCTAGTGGAATGGCACAGATAAAAATGCACTTCTCAGATTTCAACAGGAGGAGGAGGATTATTGGTAGGGACCAGAAAATTTCCCAAAAATGATTACATGAAAAATAATGCAAAATTAATGCTTTTTAGCAAAATAATGCAAAATTGGCAGTTTTTATGAGATACAACAAAATTTTGTAATTATAAATTTGAGGATGGCAGTTCACTAATATTCATAACTGATAGTTGTTAAATGTTAAAACTTTATTTTAATGTCTAATCCCGTCAAGATTTAGGTTTGTGTATAATCTTAAACTGACACTTCATTTCCTACATTATAAACTTCAATGTGATGACAAAAATTGCCCCAAAATCGACCAAAACAAGGAGGAATGTGTTCAAAAAAAAAAAACATCAAATTTGGAAAAAAATTATCCCATTTGAGAAATATACGAATATGGGAAAACTATTATCTAATTTGACAAAAAAATGAATTTGGAATAAAAGATAATTAGACAAAAACACTAAACTTGACAAACAACATCAAATCTGGAAAAAAAAGAAAGGAAAAAAAAGGAGAGAGAGGGTGAGAGAGAGAGAGAGAGAGAGAGAGAGAGAGAGAGAGAGAGAGAGAGAGAGAGAGAGAGAGAGAGAGAGAGCGCAGCAAGTTTGAGAAAATAAACACTCAAATTTGGCAAAAGAGTAGCACAAAGTTCACAAAAAGTTACACTAAATGTAGCCAAATAAACACTGAATTTGCCAAAAAATTACACTGTATTTGGCAGAAAATGATACCAAACGTGGCAAAAAAATAAATCGAATTTGGCAAATAAATAATAACAAATCTGGCAAAAAAACCATCATGGCCACAAAATGAGTCGATTTTTTCCTGTCCCTAATTATTGGCCAACGTGAGCAATTGAGTATACAGTTGTGACTGTACTATTACTGCCTGCTGTGAGCTCACACCACTCACCGCAGGGCCGCAGCACCAGGAAGAGCAGCAGGTCGGACAGCGAGATGATGCCGATGACCTTGTCCTCCTCGTCCACCACCACCAGCCTGTGCACCTGCCGCAACACGCAAAACACGTCACTCTGCTGCAGCTCACAGACTCACACGAGCAGCTAGATAAAAAACAGTGCTATGTGGCCGTACAGTGAGATGTACAAGATCTGTCTCTGGAACAGGTGCTACTTTCCAGGTCATCAATGCCAAGTCCAATAATTCAAGTACAGGGCTGAAACATCGACAGTGAGGGAGAAAGGCAGAGCAAGGATGGAGGCTTTTGAGATGTGGCTCACGGATGCAGAGACTAAGAAATGAGGAGATACTGAGAATAGTGTGAGAGTAGATACAATTACTTAGTATAATAAAGAGAAGAAACAGAATGAGATAAGATGCATATTAAAAAATAAGGAGGGGCTCAGGAGGGCCTGTGAAAGGGAAGGGGGCGGGGGAGGGAGAGAGGAAGAAATTTCAGATCTTGGACAGTGTGCTACATGGCAGCACTAACAAGGGAGTGGACTAATTCAACGTAGCGAACCTGCCATTAATTTTTCTTTTTTTTTCTTTTTTTACATTTGCAGAATATACCTAATCTAACATACAGTCAAAATAGTAGCTGCTAAGTCAGACTGGAAGGGTATTTTTAAATAAAAAATGTTATTTACATCTGCAAAAAAAAAAAAAAAAAAAAAAAAAAAAAAAAAAAAAAAAAAAAAAAAAAATGATGCCAGTATTTGAGAATTAAGTCCCGAGCAGGAATGGCATTTTTTATGGTGTGCAGCACACCTTGTACACATGTAAAGAATAGCTGTTCTTATGTTACCAAGGTAATTGTGTATAGAATGGTACAAGTCAACGTTATTTGTGTTTGGCGAACTTAATACATGACGGTTAGTATTTCAATTTCATAAAAAATACAAATTTAAATACCTGCTTGGTTTGTGCATCTCAGCTCTTTTAATACTGTATGAATGATTTCCTGTTTAGATAATGTATCTGTAAGGTTTTCTAGCTTTAAGGAATGATTTAATGTTGAAGGTAAAGAAACAGAACACTCTTTTACTTCTAAAAATGGCTAAGTCTCTTTTTGGACTACGTCCATCGTTTTATACCACACCGAGCACATCAAACAAATGCCGCATTTTTACATTTGCTACTGTACCATGACAATCTGAACCCAACAGAACTGATGTGGAGCCGAGCTGCAAGATTTGGGCTGAGAAGTAACAAGACTGTTAAGCTGCCAGACATACTGGAACTAAAGGTATGCAGCTTTTTCACACGTCTCTGCCGAACGCTGGTAGAATATAGAACGGTTTGTCATAAAAGAAGAAGAGAAAATGCTGTGTCTGGTTGGCTTTGTGGATTCTGTTGTCGATACGCTCATTATCAATGTAGCAGGTGACACTTTCAGAATTGAAATGTATTTATCGGATTTAGATAAGGAGGGAGCTAAGCGATTATCAGACGACTGACTGGAAGCAATACCTTCAGTGGCTTCAATATTTAACTATACATTGAAATCCTTCAATACTCTCTCACGTTACACACAGCTTATGCAGAAAAATTATCCTGTGGTTAAATTAGGAATTTTCATCATTCTTGTTTTTAATTACAATAGTACACTATATAAAATTGATAACACGTTGCAGTTTTCGTCTAGCTGTCTAAGGAGCATATTGTGGAAGATTTGCAGTGTATTATTTGATTCTGATTAAAAATTAAATGACATTCGAAGCTATATTCCTTCTCTGCTTGTCTCTTTTTATGCGTGAACTGCAGCTGGTCATGTCACTGCATGCTAACTGTACCAGCTGACCGGCCAGTGCTGTCCGAGTTAAATCCACCGGTAAAGCTGTTGTCCCGTATTATGGCTAAATCGACGTGCGCATAATGCACAGCGCAAAACAGACCCTTATTATTGTACTTGACAGTGCTCGAGACAGCTCGACTGCAGTCCCACGTGAAACACAAATCCAATGAGGTTCCTGCAACCACGGAAGAATACATAGTGCAATGTTTACGTCAGGTTTATTCTTATGATGAATGGATTGTAGATAAACAGAATGACAGAATCAGGAAAAGAAGGGACATGTTCTTTGGAAACATCCTTAATAAGGACCATGGGAGAGTGATACATCAAATAACAGAGTAACTCGTGAAAACAATAACCGAGGAGATAGAAAAGGATACGGATGAACTCGGCTTTAGAAAGTTCGTTTTTTACCATTTAAAATCTGCTTCACGGTGTAATGGTACTTTGACTTCCGCGCCTCCGCCAATACAAAGATATAATTTACAATCGCGCACGCAGAAGAGCGCTGCGCCAGCGACGTATTTTTATAAATAATTTTGTTTGTCTTTTTACTCTTGCGTAGGTTTTTTAACAACTAATTGATTAGACACTCTCTCTCTTGTCTTCATACGAAAGACGTGTATTTTTCGGCGATGTGTTGAATGTGCTTTTGGGTGGAAATTAAAATTACATTACAAAGCGAGGTTGTTTCAGTAGTGATTCAAGGTGGTTATCGCCAAATTTGTAAATTGATCATGACAGTGACAACTTGAAGAAGTTTTCAACAGACGGAGAAAAGTGAAAGACGGGTCGTCCTACAAGAGAAATTAGGAGGACAGCCATGAAGACTATATTGTAATTAGTACTGCGTTTCTAACAAGATTATAAGGTAAATTTCAATTAGTTTCTGATGCTATTTCCGTACAGTCGCTTTTTGTAGTGTTGCCAACCCAGTCTGCCATATACGGTCAAATTACAGCACTATCTCAATCAGTAATACGAAGTCCGCCTTATCCGTAACTTATTCCATCAAAATTCAAGACATCAATCAGATTTTCCATTTTATATTTTTCACGGCAGAGCCCCAATGATAAGGGAACACTACAACGGTCGAAGATGGAAATCTAACAGTGGGACACTTGGTGGAAGAGAATGAGCACACCAGAATATCTGAATGTTTAAAAGATTAAAGCACAAATCTTCTATAGAGAAACAATGGCTAAACTTAAAAATCAGTTAAATGAATGTGAAACAGTGTTTCATAAACAGTGCTAAGTAATTCAGGTTTTAACTAACCTCTATTCAAACAAATTCTGACTTAGTGTTTTGCTTAGGAGCCTATGCAGTTTCATGTCAAGGTAGACAAACAAATGATTTACAGGGGAGCTTTGTTAATGGACAACATGCAGATAAACCAATGCAAATCCCATACTACTTGATTTATTAGTTGTTTCCCTTTCATCAGATGCAAGCACCATCAGATGATCATTGTCCTGACGGTAACCCCAAGGTGCTACATTCGGCACCATCGTAAAGGCAAGATGCTTTAAATTTTTATACCATATACGTCGGTATTAGGGCCATGAATGTTCTCCGCCTGATGAGAAACTATTAATAAAGCAAACAACATCTGTACATTTATTGTTAACAGTTACTGTACCCCTGCATGTAATGCCTACAATTCCTAGTTTTGTTAACAATGTAAACCAAACAGTATCTGTCAAGAGCATTGTGTCGCGAGAGGACCGCAGATTAAACTGGAACAGAATATGTAAATGGAGCTGTAATGCCAACTTGCAACATGTAACATGTGGTTCAACAAAGAATAATTACAATGACTTCACTCTTCAATATGCCAATACAAGGTAGCAGTAATCTATTGTGTCAATTATTAATTATTTCTAGTGCTGCTCAAAAGTGTGCACATAATCCTAAACATGAATTATGTTTTCATCTTTCCTATAATTCACCATCCTAGTTCCACACTTATTTTTACGATGTCTAATTTAAATTGATATTTGATAACCTTCAGTTAAACATAGTCATTTACACAACCAGTTGTATCTATACACTGCTAGACATTACAATGTCCCACATAAAATAACATAACCATCATAACCAGAATCATACTACCGGCTGAAACTAATAGTCGTAAAAATAAAAGTGCAACTGAGACAGTCGAAAAAGCCATCTTTTAATTTTTCTCAGATAAACCACTTGACGTTTAGCATGTGTAATACATGCCACGCGGACGAACGACAACATCCGAACGGGCCGTAAAACGTTACTCGATTGGCACAACTCGATCGTCTCCTCCCCTCCCTCACCGACTCACCTCGGCACGCACTATCCTTTCCATGACGGTGGCCAACGTCTCGTCCAGTCGACACTTGTGGACGCCCTCGAACCACTCGTTGCGGTGCTCGTTTGCCTCGCGCAGTGACACGTCCAGGTTGTTGTACGTCTTTTCTGCTGCCAGGTTCTGGGTGGACAGAAATACATTTGTCAGTTAGTTAGTTACTCGCACTTGCACATTTCACGAGTGACTCGTGCAATACATCATAATAGTTTTGAACAAATCATGGGCCAATCCACTGTCTATTCAAATAAATCGGACAATGCCGAGGGAAGTAGATTAGAAAATGAGGCTCCAAAAATAGCAGATCTTGTTTGTTATTTGCAAAGTAAAATGACTGGTGGCAACTGAAGTAGAGAGGCTGTACAATGCAGGCTAGCTACTGCAAGAAAAGTTATTCTAAGAAGAATTAGTTAATGTCTAACATAAATTTAAGGTACGTGTGTTGATGTATTCAGTATACCAGGAGTACCGGTATGGAATGAGCATTAAGGTACAAATGTGTCAATAGGGACCATTTGTTGTGAATGAGCCTTAATTTTTTTTTTGGTTGGTATGACATCTGTCAAAGATACTTAGTATACATCAAGTCATGGAACAATCATCATATGTTTTCACTGTGTTAACGATGTCGAATTTTGTACCAGAAAGTGATGATTTGCAGAAAGCATTAATTTTTTGTTTTCATTTGCAGAGTCGCATCGAATGCTTGTCGAGACATGTGGGGCTCGTGCTCTATCAGAAGCAACGTGCAAAGGATGGTTTCAACGGTTCAGAAATAATGATTTTGATGTAAGAAATGAAGAACGTGGAAGACCACCAAAAAAAGTTTGAAGACGTCGAATTGCAAGCAATATTGGATGAGTCGGAAGCAAATGGCAGCAATGCTAAATGTTGCACAACAAACAATTTCTGGCCATTTGAAAGCTATGGGAAAGATCCAAAAGTGTGGAAAATGGGTGCCACATGAATTGCAAGAAAGACAGATGGAAAACCGAAAAACCATTTGTCAAATCTTGCTTCAGAGACATGAAAGAAAATCAATTTTGCATCGAATTGTTACTGGTGATGAAAAATGGATTTATTTTAAGAATCCTGAACAGGACAACCATCAACATCGACTGCAAAACCAGATCAATTTGGCAAGAAGACAATGCTGTGTTTGGTGGGATCAGAAAGGTGTAGTGTATCATGAGTTTCTAAAACCCGGTGAAACTGTGAATACTAATCGCTACAGACAACAAATGATCAATTTGAACTATGCATTGATCGAAAAAAAAGACCAGAGTGGGCCAGAAGACATGGAAAAGTAATTTTTTTACACGACAGTGCACCTGCACACAAAGCAAAACTGGTTCAGGATACAATCAAAACACTCGGCTGGGAGCTGCTATCCCACCCGCTGTATTCACCAGACTTGGCCCCTTCCAACTACCATTTGTTTTCATCAATGTGACACACATTTGCTGAGGAACACTTCGATGTCTACGAAGAAGTCGAAAATTGGGTGTCCGATTGGTTTGCTTCAAAAGACAAACATTTCTATTGGCGTGGTGTCCACAAATTGCCAGAAAGGTGGTCAAAATGTATAGAAAGCAATGGTCAGTACTTTGAATAGAATGTTTTTACTTTTCAATTAAAAATAAGTGTTTCATTTTCATGAAAAAATTCTCATTTCATACCAGAAAACCTGGTAGCCATAAACAGTTCAGAGAAGAAAAGAGTAGGGATAAATGGGTGGATGAGTAATTGATGAGGAGGTACTCAACTGAATTGGGGAGAAAAGTTTTGTGTATGTGTGTGTGTGTGTGTGTGTGTGGGGGGGGGGGGGGGGGAGGGGGGGGGGGCAAATAAAGTAAGCAGATTGCAGATTGAAATGGATGTTGATTCCAGTAGCTACACAGAGAAAAAAAGAACTGCAGAGGCTACACTAGTGTGGAGAGACACGTGAAACCAGCCTTCAGACTGCAGGCAACAGTCAGAATGCACCTACAATGGAAATGAAGCACTTTTCACATGATAACTACAGGTTGTGAAATACACCTAGTTTATGGCTAAGAAGTATGTTAACTTCCCGCATTTTGTGTTTTTATTTGCTTGAATGTAGTTTAAGAGAAAGTTACATATCCAGCATTTACAAGTTTCCTGCAGTCTGGAGAACAGGACACACGAGAATGTCGCAATATTCGGCAAACACTGTTTGTAAATGGTGAAATTCCTCCGTGTTGTTTGAACTTGGTAATACATGCACGGTTGCTGCAACATATTACAGAAATTTCACCAGCGACTAACAATCAGGTGCATTGTTACATCACTCAGGTGTGACGATTGCACCAGTCCGCAATGAAAACCTCTGAATGAAATTTGTGAATGCAGAAGATGGAGTTTATGCTTTGAAAAACACATACACTAATAAACAAGTGAATGAAAGACAAATAATTATTTTGTTCATAAAGGAATGCATCACAAGTTCTGCAACTAGTAGATACATATGAAAGAGTCTTGTGTGTCAGTTATTTATTATGTCACCACACATTTTGGTGGTTCACACCATCAGCTTCATTATGTACAAGGGTCACTCAGTAACTAGACAGACAAACATACACAGAATGTAATACCTAACGCAGGGAACTGAAGCATTTGTTAAGTCTCAGTCAGCAACCTTCCAAAGAATGTTAGTCATTTGCCCGATTAATATCTACGTAAATGTAGCGTCTTAAGGTCTTAGTTACAATGGTGTTTCCCCTTGAAGGAAGTACTTGTGAAGAACAGCATTCGCTGAACTGGTTTTTAGGGTTCCATAGCTTAAATGGCAGATGCGGAACTTTTGTAGGATCACTGTTTCTGTCGGTCTCTGTGTTTCTGTCTGTCCGACTGCCAAACACCCTTTTTCTCAGAAATGGGTAGACACATCCAGTTGAAATTTTTGTCAATATAATGTCTGTGGGCTGTTGGTGGTGAAGAAACTTGAAGCCTCTACATCAACGGAAACAAGAGACGGCAGACATTTATGTCACGTATTTGACATCTTACCAGTACAGATACCGATAACGAGCAAAAAAACTGCCAAAAATTTCCAGTTCCCACAACCCTTTGTGTCCAAGTCTTACACTTATCCAGACTTTCCCTCCCCTCCCCCCCTCCCCCGCCCCCCCCCCCCCAAACCTTACAGCTGTCAGAAACACTCTCCGAGATGAACAAACAATATAGTAGCAGTCTCACAAATTGCGTGAGATTTCACGTGTGGATATTAGAAGTTTAAAATAGACACAAAAACGTTCAGTAGCAGTAACGAGCTCACACGGTGAACTGGTATCACTTCATTTATCCAGTAAGACAGACACCTTAACAACCGAACGAACTGCTGATGAGTATTCACTTCGTGTCGACACAACTTATTCCGACATTCAAAACGAACTGGAATACTGAAAGACTTGCGCGAGGTGTATTCCCAGACAGCTTACCACGGAACAAAGACTCTGCACCAACCTCGAAACTCATTTCAGTCACAAAGGTAAAGGTGATGCATTTATTGATTTTATCCTATAGTACAACTTGCAGACATCATTTTATGCCGGAGTCTGAGTGTCACACATGCAGTGGAAACACCCCGAATCACCTGTCCGTTAGGAATTCTGAACTAGAGAATCGGCGAAGGTGACGATGCATTTACAGATTTTATCCTGTGATGAAACTTGCGTACATCATTTTACACCAGATCCAAGTCACACAACGGGCAGTGGAAACACCTTGGCTCACTGAGTAATGTTATGTGAGCCTCACTGCCCCCCCCCTTTTTTTTGCAACTAATTTGTGTCTGATTTTATTCTGAGAAGCTCAGTAGTGTGTGTAAATACCGTAAATGTAAATTTGATTCAAAAAGTACTTAAGTGAAGTGAAGCGCAGCTGGACAGCAACAGACTTTATAGCGCGCAACCCCCACAGTGACAGTAGTTGTGAATCTTTGAGTATGGACTCTAAAAAAAGACAATTGATTACTAAAAAAAAAACAGAGAGAGAGAGAGAACTGTTAATCTGTATCTTGCAGAAGAGGCCGTCGCTCAGAACGTATTGTTACATTTAATGAAAATTGATATTTTAGTGATAAAACAGAGTAAAGTATGTGTAAGAGTTGCCAAACATTTATGTATACAAATTTTCTGGAAATGAAGAACAGAAATATCTCGTTTTTGGAAAAGGAGGTGAACTTCACTGTCGACACCATCTATCAAACGACAGAATTGTTACTGTACAAAATTCACTAAAATACAGAAAAAGAAACGCAATATCTATAGTTTTCATTCAATAAATAACAACCTCTCATAATTTCTTAATTACAGTAATTGGATTATGTTCTTGTACAATAGTATGGTGCTGAACTCCATTGGCCAATTTTGATGTAGCAGGACGTGTAGTTTGAAGGAAGTTTGTGTGCCAAGCAATCTCCTTTTCTCACGAAAATCAGATTGCTGTTTGATCTCATTTAATAACAACAATGGTCCCTTAGGTATGAAAAGCTACGAAAACTTGGGCTCAAAGCTAACCGCAATACAGCCAAGTAACAAACAGAGTCGTATTTTAAACCTTAAGGGGGGGGTAGGACGTCAAACTGGCCGACTTGGAGCAGGAGAGCTAACACAGGACATTTTAATTTCCATACCTTAACAAATAGATTCATAAAACTTTGTCAGCATGACCAGGAAGGGTTCAGGATTCACGCTCATAGCAGTGGAAGTTCAAAAACATAACGAAATATTATTTGATGAAATTTGCACAACATACAAACCATACTTATAGGTGTATGAAACTCCAGAATTTTCCAGATCTATTAAAAAATGAGCTAAAAATTAAGATAATTAACCATAAAATTTGAGTTTTTTCTAAACATGGAGTTTAAAATGTAACAGCTCATTCATTTTTTCATTAATTAAATAAATTCTAGAGTTTCTTACACCTGTAAGTATGGTTTGTATGCTGTGCAAAATTCATCAAATAATCTCTCTTACTTGTGAAGAAAAGTGTACCTATAGCAACAAATGCAGCCAATAGTAAGTGAAAAAATGATGAAATTTCACACGTAAAAAAAATAATTATTTTGTTATACTTTTGAACTTACATTGCTATGAGTTTGAATCCTGAATCCTTCCTGGTCATGTTGACAAAGTTTTATGAATTTACTTGTAAAAGTATAGACAGTGGAAATTAAAATGTCATGTGGTGCCTCTCCTGCTCCAAGTCGGGCCCGTCTGATGTCCTAGCCCCCTTAAAGAAGAATAACTCCCTCCAAATTGTAATACGTCACCAACTGGTGCAGAAGCTGATCATTCAAGGAGGCAGCAACCAAAATTCAGGTACCAGTTACGACTTAAAGCAAAAATCTCAATCAAAAATCTCTCTCTCTCTCTCTCTCTCTCTCTCTCTCTCTCTCTCTCTCTCTCTCTCTCTCTCTCTCTCCCCCCCCCCCCTCCAAACACATATATAAATATTCATATTATTATTTTTTTAAAAAGTCATTTTATAACCGATTCATAAGAAATTCAAAATGCAAGCATTGGCCAGCAATGTCACGCTAACCACCTTCCACAAAGCCCGTGGTCAGATTTCCTGTGAGTACTGGAGGAGCAACACGCTATCAACAGCCCATACTACTCAGCCACAACTGAGAACGAAGCTGAGCCTGTGCTTAAGAGAGTAAGTGTGGGATAGCTCGCCGATTCTTTGACACGGTCGCTCGATCCCATACGACACTTGTGACACTGAGAAATAATGGCAGAATGTATTGTAAGTTCCTACTTCACCCACTTACTTCTTTAACCCTGGGTCTTTGGATTTTTATCTACTAGAGATATTCAGAAGGTAACACGTTTTAGTCTATCGCGGGGGTGGACGGGGCTACAGCTGCCGTCTCGGTGCCGTATCGTTCCCACGTGCAGAACACATTCGGTGGTGGTAGAATGTGGTTTGTGCCCCTCCTACAACAATTTGACAACAACGCACATGCACCCACAGCCAGTTGTACCCGAGAGTTCCCACAGAGTTTCGGATGGCAGCTGTTTGACCACCCACTGTACAGTCCAGATTTGACACCGTACAACTAACACCTCTTCCTGGCAATGTAGACAACGCTCGCCACACGACGCTACGATACTGTTGCCGAACTGCGTGCTGGTATAAGCCGGTGGTTGCAATTGCAGGTGGCAGATTTCTAGAGAGATGGAATTGAAAAACTTTTGCCACAGTATCAGCAGTTCATTTTGAACAGTGATCAGGTAGGAAATTTGCTTCAGAGTGTACCTTTAAAAGATATACCGGGTGATCAAAACTTAATAAACCACGGAATAATGTAGATAGAGAGGTAAAAATTGACACACACGGTTGGAATGACATGGGGTTTATTTAGGAAGGAAAAAAAAAAAAAAAATAATGAAAAAGAAAAAAAAAGGGTCCACAAAATGTCAGACAGATGGTGCTGGACAGCAAAACGTCAGCAACTGCTACCGTGACGGGTGAGAGGTACACCGATATGTTACAGAATCGCAGCATCCCCAGCCTCGCTGATAAGCACCTGCTGGAACGTACGACGTTTATGCAGGATGGCGCTCCACCCCATATTGCTAGACGCGTGAAAGATCTCTTGCGCGCGTCGTTTGGTGATGATCGTGTGCTCAGCCGCCACTTTCGTCATGCTCGGCCTCCCAGGTCCCCAGACCTCAGTCCGCGCGATTATTGGCTTTGGGGTTACCTGAAGTCGCAAGTGTATCGTGATCGACCGACATCTCTAGGGATGCTGAAAGACGACATCCGACGCCAATGCCTCACCATAACTCCGGACGTGCTTTACAGTGCTGTTCACAACATTATTCCTCGACTACAGCTATTGTTGAGGAATGATGGTGGACATATTGAGCATTTCCTGTAAAGAACATCATCTTTACTTTGTCTTACTTTGTTATGCTAATTATTGCTATTCTGATCAGATGAAGCGCCATCTGCCGGACATTTTTTGAACTTTTGTATTTTTTTGCTTCTAATAAAACTCCATGTCATTCCAAGCATTTGTGTCAATTTGTACCTCTCTATCTACATTACGCCGTGATTTATTCAGTTTTCAAATTTATACTGACTTTTTGATCACCCGGTATAATAAAATTTCATTTTCCCTCACTGTTAATTTTTTTTTATTTCAAAATGGTCTGTTACTTTCCAGCTCTCTGCCCCCCCCCTCGTATTTGGGCCAGCAAAAGAAGCTCTTGCGATCAGGTTAAAACAAGAATGAAGAGGTAAAGAAAAGTACAAAATCGGCTTCGATATGAGTTTGTGTCGTTGTTCACAGAGGGGATATGAAGATTCTTAAGAAGATAATGCGGATTATTGGAAAAATAGATGAAGAATTGAAACTGAATTGATTTCATAAATCACTTTCTCTGTACAGCTATTTGTCTATTTAATTATTACTGAGTCACAGGTAGGCAGTCTTTTTGTTGTGCCTATCTGCGACTCAGCGTCTCCACTATATGGTGAGTGGCAACTTTTCTTTTCGTAATATTGCTACATTCCATCCTGGGTTTTCCATAGCTTATTACTGAATGATATTTGTACATAATGACAATGGTGGTGTAAAACAGTGAAGTGAGTAGTGTCGAAATAGATATCTGACTGACAGAAAAAAACTGTTTTATTTGTACGAAACGTAGGTGGTCACAAATCGTCAGGCGAGTAAAACTTGCAGAACGGAAGGGAATACGAGCATTCCGGGCGGCGGGACACTCACGATGACGTCAAACTTGGCGTAGATGTCGGTGAGTCGGCCCTGCTCGTCAACAATGGGCAGGGCGGAGACGCGCCGCCCCACGAACTTGTGAAGTGCTTCAATGATGGACGTATCCTCGCGCGCCATTTCGATGTCCGCGTAGGTGCCGATCTGCAGTTCGCGCAGCGTCTTGTTCATGTAGCTCGGCTTCGGCAGGTCGTTGATCTGCAACACGACGTACGTGTCACAGACACTGAAATGCACAGACTAGTAGAGAAAGGCAACAGAAGACACTGTACGAACAGAGTTAGGTATCACCTTCCGGGTTCCGAGAACAACATCATTTAATTAACTGTTTCCTTACTCCATGTATTATATTTGCAATATCTTGCTCTGGTGTGAAACATAACAGCTTATGAAGAAAAACATGGCAACATGCTCACTATTTTCATGACTGCAATTTACACTAATTTGACAACTTGTGATTGCTAGTTAGCCAATTAGTTTTATGTTCCTTAGATCATTTGTACAACTAATCATAAATTTCAATTTGATGTGTATACACTAATCATTTACAAATGAAGAGTGGAAATTTTTTTGGCAAAACACATTTTCAGTGCCAGTGAATTCTCAGTACTCTGTTGAATATCCCTAGACTTGATCCAGGTGCAAAGACGTGGAGAGAAAGTCTTCCCACACGTGTTAGAAGATGACATGTGGACTATGTGCCAAGCTTAGTTCCCTCTGGAAGTCCAAAATTTATAAGAGATATGTGAAGTGATTTTCGTTGACTACAGTTCTACTAGTTAAAATTGTAATGCTGTATTTCTAATCTTGTGATAATACAAATAAGACATAGCGTCTCAGTGCTGATAGCACTTGGAAAAAATATTTTGTTCCTGTTAGTTTTTTGGAAAGTGACACTTTTGAGAATGTTGCTGTGTACAAAATACAAGTTGATTCATGCACAGTAGAAAACTGGAACCAGCCACTGTTAATAATACTATTTATTTACACAAATAGTGCCATTACCAGTTTAATGTTAACAGGTTCATCTCCAGTGGGCTGTTTATGTTTATATTGCATTTGTTACTTACATTAGTTGGTGGAACCCACCAACTAACATAAGCAACAACAGGCTGCTGTTCATGGGTGTGTTACAGGAACCCAAGAACTGATGTAATCAACAACAAATGTAATATAAATGCGAACAGTCATCTGAAGATCAACCTGTTGGTTCTGAACCTTTAACTGCACTACTTTTGTAAATCAATAGCATTATTAAAAGTGGCTGGTTGCTGTTTTCTTCTTTGCACAAATGAACTTGTAAAAACTTTCTTATTGGTACTTACAACTAGTCAGTTTCCTGGTACAGCACATAGAACATGATTAATACAGTATTTATTTTCTAATTTGTCTCGTTATTTTTTGTGGTGATGTGGTGAGCTGTATAATTGTGTGGTATCTGAATGCATTCTCAACTTTTTCGATACAAATCAATTACATACATACAAAGATACATCTGTTTTCAATCTTCTGACAAATGTTAGGTTTGGCACTTAGAATGTGTTCCATTTCCAGTCTCCAAGTCCTGCTCCCCTACCCCTCCACAGATGTGAATTAGTCATTCCTACATACAAAGAGAAGCATTTTTCAGTTTGTTTTCACATTTAACTTTGTTGTCTGTCTGATATTTACCACTGGAAATGTGACCAAATAGTTTTGGTGGCAGCACTATTCGTCTCTTACTATGGAATAATGAACATCATTATTCCTTTAGAACTGTAATGCTTTACTTAACAACAAACTTCGTGAGGGAATAAACATATTGTGAATCAGCAATCAAAATGTCCAGCTCCTTATATACATGTCTACAAACTGATTGTGCGTGAGGACCACATTTCATCCTTACAGCATTATTACAGGTTTCTGAGGATTCATGAATATTTTCTTTCATAAAGATGAACTGCCCCAGAAAGTTATTCCATATGATATCATTCAAAGAAAATAAGCAAATTACAGTAACTTCCTGATTTACCTCTGCCTGATAGTACTCAAAGTGCAAATGTGAATGAACTAAATTTTTTTGTGATTTTGAAAATGTGGTTTTCCCAGTTTAAATTCTAGTCAATATGGTGATCGAAAAATTTTGAAGTTTCCCACCAAAGTGTTACATGCTGTTTAGGAAAATGAGATTACACACTCCTTGTGTAGTGACAGAATAATGTTAAGTAGGGAGTAGGTCATGGAACATATACCGTACACTGGTGTTTGTTTTAGTATGAGCGGACGTTAAACGGAAGGTGAGGAATACAAGAAAATGGCAAGAGGTGGCAACAAATAAATGGCTTCATCTGTTGTGAAATGAGCCTTTTACATTCTGGCGTCGTGGCTTGTCAATGGCTCGACTGTCAAAGGGTAACCATACTCTTCAAGAATGAAAACAAAGGACACGACGGTTTTGTGACAAATGAAATATATTTCAATCTCGATTGACATGTCTAGCATTTGAGGCGGATCTGGTATGTAAAGTTGTGTTCTACTTTCATTCACGAGTCACTTTAATGATCTGTTCACCCGTGCAAGGAAAAGTGTGTTTGTAAAAGGAAAGTAGTGGACGTGCTTTATTGCGATACGAGTAGAAGGTGTTCCAATAACAGCTGCAGAACGCGAAGTAGTTAAACTTTCCTAGGCAACACACAGGATTTCAGAGGCACTGACAAGACAATAAACTCTGGCAACCAGATTAAAAGACAGAGGTAAATACATCAGATGTTATGCCAGCTCTCATAAAGTGTTCTGACTCAGGTTCAACTACAAGGAGTGAGCCAGCAGCTACATAAAACTCAAAACCAACAAGAACAACACCTCACCACCCAATTATTATTTCCTCCCGTCTTACACTTATCACCGATGTAGTGCCTCTCGACGTGCACAATCGGATATGTCGTGTCCTCCTTGTATCACGTATGACAAAGCCAGATGAAAGGGTCCTGTAGCCACCTTTCATTAGTCCGGTAGCCCATTTTCACTAGCATTAATCTTTCTTTCCCTTGTTTCTCTTTTCTCGTATCTCTCATAGTGGCGTGATTGAATGAATGTGGTTGTGTTTCACGCTACTAGACAGTGGCGTAGTCTGCTGCAGAAACTCTGTGATAGTCGTACAGATTCAGGAGCAGTTGTACAGAATAGCTAACTCTCGTAGTGGTCAAGTAGGATGAGAGGTTTTCGCTACTTGTGAGAAATCCACCTGCGTTAGGTTGGTGGCGGAAATGGCATCTTTGGGTTTTCCGGGCCACGCGGAGCGTGGAAGAGGCTGGAGAAGAAAAAGGGAGGCACTCTGCCGCCGGTAGGGGAAGCGTAAAAAGCTGTGCTCCAGTTAAAGACTGACCGTGTGGCGTGTTGTTACTTGGCGAGGGGAGAGCTGTTAGCTTTTGGTCTCGCTTTTCAACTCTGAAAGATTGCTTTGCCTTGTCGCAGCAAGGAATGCAAAACATTGGCAGATGTTTCACTTAGTAAATTTCTATAGCAGACTTGCATCCACCAGAAGAGCGCCACACAAAAGTGTCGATAAGAAGTGAGCACCCGCTTCTGTATGAATGTCTGTTTGCCTTCAGCTGTGCCTGCATAAGCTTTCATTTTTCTAAATATTAATAGCTTTGCCTTCTCGTAAATTTTCCTTGCTTAATGTACCTTTCGTCCGTGGGCAGCCGACCACGTGGTTGAACATTAAAGTTTTGTTGGGCTACCGTCATCACTAACTGTCCGGTTTCATGTTTGACAGCTCACGATTGTGTGATGTGATATTGTTGCAACTTGGACACGATACCTATGAAGTGCGTCTCCACAAACCACGTGGGCACAGGGGTTTACTGCGAAACGTGTACCGCTTTACGAGTTATTGCGATCAGGCAACAGCAGTGGTATGAATGATTCACACCAATGACTTTAGGAGTAGATTATAATGGGTAATGTATCGATGCTTTTCCTTAATGTCTTAGGAATAAATGATTTTATCCACAATTTTCTCATGTTCCGAGGTTACGTTTTAACACCTAAGCCACCCATCTGATAGATTTCCCGTTAGCACATCCAACGCATTTCCTTACGCACAGGTCCAGTCATTAGTTTCCTTTTTTATTTTAAAACAAGTGCTTTAGATTAAGTCTTATTTTCAGATGTGTTGCTGGGAGCTGATCTTATGCAGTGTTCATGCATTTTCTATTTTATTTTAAATGTTTGATTGTCGTGAACAGTGCGCGGGCAATACTATTAATTACATTGTATCCGCTATGAGCGAGATCACAACATATGCGTTTCTATGAGTTTTTGGTCCGTGATCAAATTAATTTATTTTCCGACTCGGCCAAACCTTTGATTAGTTGTACGGTTAGAGTCGGTGGCAACCCTAATCTTCTCACATTAATTCCACAAGCAATAAGTATTTCCATTCCCAATAATCTTAACGTAATAACCCGTAGAAACAGGTTAGTTACACAGAAAAACACACGCCGACTCACACGTGTGCGACTCGGTACAAATCCTCGCACTCGACACGTGTGTGTAAGCCGTAACAATTATATGTTTGCGAGAGACACAGGCACCACGAACAGAAACCTGTCCGATTTGACAGTAGTGGAAGCTACACCAACCGACCACTCCGTACGACTCTAGTTTCGACATTACTCACGTAGAGGTAGAGGAAGCGCAGAATGCGCTTGTGGGTGAGTATGTAGAGGACGTCGCCGGTGGCCGGGTCGATGACGGGCAGCCTGTGGATGCGGTTGCGGATGAGCGTCGCGATGGCGTCGTACAGGGACTCGTCCGGGCCGATGTGCACCAGCGGCTTCACCTGGTCCTTCAGCACCTCTGCAGAAAAAACAGAACGCCAACAGCCGTCAGTGACTGCCCGTTTCACTTGTGGAATACCAGCAGAGCTGTGCGCAGGCTGCTAATGCGAGAGAGCTAAGCTGAGGTACGAGTTTCAGCACTGGAGGAGGAGTGTGTCAGGTTACGACCGTTGTAACGATTTGTCGTACAGAAGTCGTACAGAAGTCGTACAGAAGTCGTACAGAAGTCGTACAGAAGTCGTACAGAAGTCGTACAGAAGTCGTACAGAAGTCGTACAGAAGTCGTACAGAAGTCGTACAGAAGTCGTACAGAAGTCGTACAGAAGTCGTACAGAAGCTGTCATTTTTTTAGAAACTGCAATTGTCTCGTCACGAGACGATCTGAATACTCTACACAGCAACTCGTCAAGAGTACAACTGAACAGCCTAGGTGTGCTCACAATGTCATTTAGCGTATATCTGATTAAAGACACCGAGCAGCACCTCAGGTGAAAACTAACCTTGTCTAGCACCCTTACCCTGGTACGAACTAACCAGCAGTCTAGGACACTGGATACATTCAGTGGACAGGGACTCCCATTCCAACCAGTTCTCCTGGCCTGTTCACTTATACTTCAACAAGGTACTATTTAAACATACCCAGGTCATCTGTGGATGCCTTGCTAAGAAGTCAAAACTGTTTATGATACCGTTTCTGTAACTACAAGCTGAAACATGTAATGAAAAATGAACTTGTTTACCAGACGGTAATGTGGTAAGACCAATTTGTGAACTCAAAATGTTTTTGCTCGCATTAACTACAGTACTACAATGTGTGTTCATTCATATTATCAATAGAGATACCACATGCTCACTTTCTTGTAATATGAGAAATTCTTATTTCAGGAAAAAAACATTCTGTGGCATTGCAATTCTGCAGCTTAATTTCTCTATTTTACATCTAAATGCAGATGAAACAATTTATCAATACAGCTGTCATTGAGAGCCACGTCCAGCTGTTCGGTGTGTGTGGAATTACGTAAAACATGACATGTATACTCTGCTGCACAATGGCTTACTGCCACTGCAGAAGTACAAATAATTTCAGGTTGACTGTGGTCTGGCCAGTTTGCCATTGAAGGTTGTCCTTGGTGGAAACTTAACTTGCAGTTCATGCAAGTCTATCAAGTGCCACTCTTAGGAATTCTGGGGTATCTCACTGTCATATTTCGACACTGGACTGTATAGTATTTAATTTTCGACTAGCTTCCCTGTTCCTCAAATGAAAAGTACGCACACTTGTGTCTGTGAGGGATTTGGTTTAACTGGGTTTGTGTTGTTATATCGTGGTTTAAGGGAATACGTGAGGCTGTGCTCTGGGTGGCTTAAGCTAGGCCATCGGCTCCGTGCTGGGTGCTATCGGTTGGTCATTTGTAGACACAGACTTTGCGAAAACAACAAAGCGCGAAAAATAAAGCGAAATTACGGTTTTTTTTTAGTGCAATAACGCCAGATCGGAGGTTTATTACGAGATACTGCCAAATTTGTAATTCTGTCGTATAAAAATGTTGTAAACCTGAGAACGGCAGGACACTAATATTCGTAACTGACAGTTTAATTTGCTCAAGGCTGAAGTTTATGATTGATCTTAAAATGGCATTCATTTATTACGTAACTATCTTTGATGTGAGGGTGAAAACCATACAGACACTGCCCAAAAATACCAAATTTGGCAAACTACATGGTGTAAAAAAGATCTGAGGATGGTCTTTACGGACTGAAACCGGTCATCGTCTAAAGAATTGATATTGTGATCAGACTGGAATAAAAAACATTTAAAACTACAATACGTAATGTGGCATAAATACCGCGGAATTTGGCTAAAAAACCAACACCGAATTTGGTAAACAAATAGGACTGAATTTCGCTAAAAAACGTGCCAGGCAAAAACCGCTGAGTTTCGCAAGAAATTACTCTTAAAAAAGTAACATCGAATTTTGCAAATAAATAATACCGAACGGACAAAAAAATTTGACGAAAGGAAACAACGAATTTGAGGAAAAGAATAACACTGACATTGGCGAAAACAATTCACGAATTTGACGAAAAAGTAAACTGAATTCGTCAAAAAACACTGAATTTGGATAAAAATAGCAGCGACTGTCAAAAAATAACACAGAATTTGGTAAAAAATTACCCTGGATTTGGTAAACAGCACCAAATTCGGCAAAAGCAATGAATTTGACAAAAAAAAAAAACACTGAATTTGGACGACGTAGTGTGTAATTTGTGATTGTAGCATGTTGAATGATACTGTCTTAAGCAGATGATGATTGATTATTTTTATCACAGATCATCTTACAATCTTTTAAACTGTAATAATGTTAACACAGACTTATTACACCCAACACTTCGATGCATCAAATAATTAATTATAATTATTTCTTTTTATTGGAGTTACGTTATCGTGCAGATTCGTTATTGCACACCAAAGCAAAAACAATGTATGAACATAATATCTGTTTTTGTTCTTGGGTTGAAACCTTGGGGTTTGAATGTATGTATAGTTCTTAGCAACACACTGGACTGTTAATTTTCGTTGCATGAAGTACATTTAGGCCTAGTTACAGCTTTCTCTATAATGGCGCCTACGTGAAAAAAATTACATACTAGACATTTTTGTCCAATACGGCAAAATTTACACCAGAAAATGAAAGTAATGGCGGAGATACTTTAATACTTCCACAAATGCATAAATTGAACAAGTTATCTTAATTGAACAAGTTAGCCTAATAATATCTCGCTGCAAGGGCCGTAATTACCAAATATAGTTTTACCCACCGTAATGGCGGACAAGAATTGGGTAAGATTGTAACTAATAAAAATTTCAAAAACTGCCGGAAAGGACACAATTCTTCTGTAAATAAAATATAGTTTCAATAGTAACAAACAACATTTTGAATTCTGAAAGAATTTAGATAAATAAAGTTATTACACTTGTTACAGACCTCTCAATATGGAAAGTAGGAAGAGTGCGTATTCCTAGGTCAGAGGTGCTACTAGACGATGTACAACATTGTACATCGTCTCAAACAAGTGAAAATTAGCGATGTATACTTTGTCTTCTTTAATCTTTGTCCTTTTCACTCGATTCTCTTCACATGAAAAAAATGTTTTCACAAATTACAGAAAAAATATTAAGTCCTTTTTCCAAGTACATTCGCAAGAAAAATACGCCAGGAGACAGCACAGGGAGAAGATGAATTTGGTGAAAATTACACTGAATTTAGCAAAAAACAACACGAATGAATTTGGCAAAAAACTATACTGACAAAAGTTAACACCGAACTTGGCATTAGAATACAACGATTTTTTCCTGTCCCTAGTCGTTTGTGCATATTTTTTCCCCAGTGTAAACAAACCAGTTTACACTGGGGAAAAAATATTTCCAATTTAGGCCACCAGGTGCAAATCTGGCGCTGTGAATGCGAGAAAGACGTACAGCAATGTTCCCATATGTATGAATTAGGACTGGGACGTGAGCAGAAAAAGTCAAACAATTGAGGAAGACTATATATATATAATGACCTAGTAGATAGTGTCGGAAGTTCATGCGGCTTTTCGCCGATGATGCTGTAGTACACAGAGAAGTTGCAGCATTAGAAAATTGCAGCGAAATGCAGGAAGATCTGCAGCGGAGAGGCACTTGGTGCAGGGAGTACCAACTGACCCTTAACATAGATAAATGTAATGTATTGCGAACACATAGAAAGAAGGATCCTTTATTGTATGATTATATGATAGCGGAACAAACACTGGTAGCAGTTACTTGTGTAAAATATCTGGGAGTATGCGTACGGAACGATTTGAACTGGAATGATCATATAAAATTAATTGTTGGTAAGGCGGGTGTCAGGTTGAGATTCATTGGGAGAGTCCTTAGAAAATCTAGTCCATCAACAAAGGAGGTGGCTTACAAAACACTCGTTCGACCTATACTTGAGTATTGCTCATCAGTGTGGGATCCGTACCAGGTCGGGTTGACGGAGGAGATAGAGAAGATCCAAAGAAGAGCGGCGCGTTTCGTCACAGGGTTATTTGGTAAGCGTGATAGCGTTAGGGAGATGTTTAGCAAACTCGAGTGGCAGACTCTGCAAGAGAGGCGCTCTGCATCGCGGTGTAGCTTGCTGTCCAGGTTTCGAGAGGGTGCGTTTCTGGATGAGGTATCGAATATATTGCTTCCCCCTACTTATACCTCCCGAGGAGATCACGAATGTAAAATTAGAGAGATTCGAGCGCGCACGGAGGCTTTCCGGCAGTCTTTCTTCCCGCGAACTATACGCGACTGGAACAGGAAAGGGAGGTAATGACAGTAACACGAAAGTGCCCTCCGCCACACACCGTTGGGTGGCTTGCGGAGTATGGATGTAGATGTAGACGCAATACAGTATCTACCGAGTTTCGCTACCGAACGATAATCGAAGCCCGCACTGGATCTCTGTGAGTAGCTGTACTTCAATTATAACCACTCGGTTTTGGCTGGTTGGTTGGTTTGGCGGACTGGACCAAACAGCGAAGTCATCCGTTTCTTCGGATTAGGGAAGTGTGGGGGGAAGGAAATACCCCTTCAAAGGGACCATCCCGGTATTTGCCTGAAGTGATTCAGGGAAATCACGCAAAACCCAAGCCAGGGTGGCCGGACGTGGGTTTGAACCGTCGTCCTCCCGAATGCGAGTCCAGTGTGCTAACCGGGTACTTGGAGATAAAGAATAAACGCCCAGGGCGTAGGACTGTCCAACTCACCCCTCCAGGTGTCCAGCTTATGCTCCTCGAGCTCGCCGATGGCGGCGGAGGGCGACGTGTAGTACATCTGCAGGATCTTGATGAAGTCGGTGATGGTCAGCATGCCCACGAACTCTTGCCGCTTGCTGTCCCACAGGGGGGCTGCGCGCACGCCTGCAACACAGACATTTTTTGGTGGTGGAGGTTCCTGTGGGACCAAACTGCTGAGGTCATCGGTCCCTAGGCTTACACACTACGCAATCTAACTTAAGCTAACTTATGCTAAGGACAAGACGAACACACCCATTTCCGAGGAAGGACTCGAACCTCCGTCGGGGAGAGCCGCGCGAACCGTGGCAAGGTGCCTGAGACCGAGCGGCTACCCCGCGTGGCGGCAACCGAGAAAGAAACCAGTAAACGTGACACACAGCTGCTGCAGATTTCAGCGATTTATTAATTTTTGCTAATTCTCAGCCGAGATTTTTGTAGGATGTCTCGTGAAATACGTAGGGTGCTCATCTGTCGAACGTCCAAGTTTGGTGTACCAGGTGATCAAAAAGTCAGTATAAATTTGAAAACTGAATACATCACGGAATAATGTAGGTAGAGAGGTGCAAATTCACACACATGCTTGGAATGACAGGGTTTCATTAGAACAAAAAATACAAAAGTTCAACAAATGTCCTACAGATGCCGCTTCATCTGATCAGAATAGCAATAATTAGCATAACAAAGTAAGACAAAGCAAAGAAGATGTTCTGCTAGACAAGCTCAAGTATTGTGGCATGAGTGGGACAGTGCACAAATGGTTTAATTCGTACCTAACTGGAAGAGTGCAGAAAGTTGAAATAAGTAGTTCTCGTAACATGCAAAGAGCAGCACATTCCTCAAACTGCGGAACTATCCAGAATGGGGTTCCACAAGGGTCAGTCTTGGGTCCTTTGTTGTTCTTATTATATATTAATGACTTGCCGTTCTATATTCATGAAGAGGCAAAGTTAGTTCTCTTTGCTGATGATACAAGTATAGTAATCACACCTGACAAACAAGAATTAACTGATGAAATTGTCAATACTGTCTTTCAGAAAATTACTAAGTGGTTCCTTGTAAACGGACTCTCACTGAATTTTGATAAGACACAGTACATACAGTTCCGTACAGTGAATGGTATGACGCCATTAATAAATATAGACCTTAATCAGAAGCATATAGCTAAGGTAGAATATTCCAAATTTTTAGGTATGTCCATTGATGAGAGATTAAATTGGAAGAAACAC
The DNA here is from genome assembly GCF_021461385.2 of Schistocerca piceifrons. NCBI lineage: Eukaryota > Metazoa > Arthropoda > Insecta > Orthoptera > Acrididae > Schistocerca > Schistocerca piceifrons. The sequence continues at coordinate 6,127,703 of NC_060148.1, forward strand.
ATTGATGATCTGCTGAAACGTTTGAGTTCAGCTACTTATGCAATAAGGGTCATTGCAAATTTTGGTGATGAACATCTTAGTAAATTAGCTTACTACGCCTATTTTCACTCATTGCTTTCATATGGCATCATATTTTGCGGTAATTCATCACTGAGGAATAAAGTATTTACTGCACAGAAGCGTGTAATCAGAATAATAGCTGGAGTCCACTCAAGATCATCCTGCAGACATTTATTTAAGGATCTAGGGATATTCACAGTAGCTTCTCAGTATATATACTCTCTTATTAAATTTGTTATTAACAACCAAACCCAATTCAAAAGTAATAGCAGTGTGCATAACTACAATACTAGGAGAAAGGACGATCTTCACTATTCAAGATTAAATCTAACTTTGGCACAGAAATGGGTGAATTATACTGGCACTAAAGTCTTTGGTCACTTACCAAATAGTATCAAAAGTCTGACAGATAACCAACAAGTATTTAAGAAGAAATCAAAAGAATTTCTGAATGACAACTCCTTCTACTCCATAGAGGAATTTTTAGATACAAATTAAGAAAAAAAATATAAAAAAAATTAAAAAAAATAAAAAAAACAAAAAATAAAGTTGTTATATTAACTTAAGTATGTTGTTAAATTTACCTAATTATGTCACGTATTGGAAAATTCGACTCGTTCCACATCATTACGAAATATCGTATTCATGATCCATGGAACTAGTATTAATCTAATCTAATCTAAATCTAATCTAATCTTACAGGAATTACTCAATGTGTCCGCCATCATTCCTCAACAATAGCTGTAGCCGAGGAATAATGTTGTGAACAGCACTGTAAAGCGTGTCCGAAGTTATGGTGAGGCATTGGCGTCGGATGTTGTCTTTCAGCATCCCTAGAGATGTCGGTCGATCACGATACACTTGCGACTTCAGGTAACCCCAAAGCCAATAATCGCACGGACTGAGGTCTGGGGACCTGGGAGGCCAAGCGTGACGAAAGTGGCGGCTGAGCACACGATCACCACCAAACGACGCGCGCAAGAGATCCTTCACGCGTCTAGCAATATGGGGTGGAGCGCCATCCTGCATAAATATCGTACGTTCCAGCAGGTGTTTATCAACCAGGCTATAGATGATGCGATTCTGTAACATATCGGCGCACCTTTAACCCGTCACGGTAGCAGTTGCGCCATCTGTTGGACATTTTGTGAACTTTGTTTTTTGTTCTAATAAAACCCAATGTAATTCCAAGCATGTGTGTCAATTTTTACCTCTCTATCTACATTATTCCGTGGTTTCTTAAGTTTCCAAATTTATACTGACTGTTTGATCACCCAGTATTTAAATGACTTGACTGAAAATGATCTAAGGTCGAAACTACAATCGTTGAAATCTTAATAAATAGCACAGACAATGGCAAAAACGACGTAAATTAAAAAAAAATTCAACGAGACGGTAATCCACTAACAAACACAGTTTTACAGTTATATGCGTAATACTGGTTATTACTGGAACCATTTAAATCAGTATTATAATTTAATGTTATTGTTCTTTGAAAACAAATGTTTTAAGTTTTACACGGCGATTTTGGTGCATCAAAATTCAACAGCGAAGGCAGTATCACTATTTGTGCGAGTTCAGCGTGTTACTAAAGTTTCATGTAAGATGAGGTTTCAAAATCTAACACTTGGATTTTATCCTAGGTCAACAGTTGTAACAGAGTCTATAATGCATTACGTACGCTCTGCTTTCCAAGCTTTTCACCACTATAAAAGAGTCGTTCAAATGAGTAATGCCCCACTTTTTTTTCTAAAAAGCTATTAATATACACAGACAAACGTCATCGTTGGTGATTCACATTTGATGTTCGTTTTGTGCGGCGGTGAAGTTTCGAACCGTTCCGGCAGATGGCAGAGCCGTAGTACAGAGTCAAAATGGCGTCTACATACGACTCACGTTGCAAGCAGCAAGCTGTTACTGAATTCTCGCGTGTGGAAAAGAAACGATGGTGAACATCCATAAATATCCGCGTGCAGTGTGTGGCGATGCTGTGGTTGATAGGAGTACAGTTGGACGTCCTGACACAACCACTGCTCTAAACATGCTTAATCGTGCGGACGCCATTATGCGTGCCGACCGGCGCATCACAACTAGACAATTGGCTCTACAGTTGTCGGTGGCTCTACAGTTGTCGGTCAGCACTGTAAGTGCGTCTGCAGTGATCGAGATTCTCTGACACTCAAAGGGGTGCTCACTATGGGTTCCACGAATGCTCACAGCGGACCAGAAGATTTCAAAGAAAGGCCATTCCATCTTAAGCGTTGGAGCGCTTTGAGGCCGACAGAGGCCTCTCTGTCACGGATCGTTAAGGGAGACGAAAGCTGGGTGCAGCACTTTGCGCCGGAAACAAAAAGGCAGTCCCTGGAGTAGCAACAACCTCATTCACCACAAAAGAAGAAATTCGAGACAACAACCCCCCCCCCCCCCCCAACGTGGCGGAAAATTCAAGGTGACAGTCTTCTGGGATGTCATGCTAAGAGGGTCAACCATCAATTCAGAGGCATATGTGAATATGAAAGGGAAGCAGTGGTTGGGAAGGGAGTGAGACAGGGTTGTAGCCTCTGCCCGATGCTATTCAATCTGTATATGGAGCAAGCAGTAAAGGAAACAAAAGAAAAGTTCGGAGTAGGAATTAAACTCCATGGAGAATAAATAAAAACTTTCACGTTTGCCGATGGCATTGTAATTCTGTCAGAGACAGTACAGGAGTTGGAAGAGTAGTTGAACGGAATGGACAGTGTCTTGAAAGGAGGGTATAAGATGAACATCAACAAAAGCAAATCGAGGATAATGGAATGTAGTCGAATTAAGTCGGGTGAGGCTGAGGGAATTAGATTAGGAAATGAGACACTTAAAGTAGTAAAGGAGTTTTGCTATTTGGGGAGCAAAATAACTGATGATGGTCGAAGTAGAGAGGATATAAAATGTAGACTTGCAATGGCAAGGAAAGCGTTTCTGAAGAAGAGAAATTTGTTAACATCGAGTATTGATTTAAGTGTCAGGAAGCCGTTTCTCAAAGTACACGGTTATTACAAATGATAGAACCGATTTCACAGCTCTACAATAATTTTATTATTTGAGATATTTTCACAATGCTTCGCACACACATACAAAAACTCAGAAAGTTTTTTTAGGCATTCACAAATGTTCGATATGTGCCCCTTTAGTGATTCGGCAGACATCAAGCCGATAATCAAGTTCCTCCCACACTCGGCGCAGCATGTCCCCATCAATGAGTTCGAAAGCATCGTTGATGCGAGCTCGCAGTTCTGGCACGTTTCTTGGTAGAGGAGGTTTAAACACTGAATCTTTCACATAACCCCACAGAAAGAAATCGCATTGGGTTAAGTCGGGAGAGCGTGGAGGCCATGACATGAATTGTTGATCATGATCTCCACCACGACCGATCCATCGGTTTTCCAATCTCCTGTTTAAGAAATGCCGAACATCATGATGGAAGGGCGGTGGAGCACCATCCTGTTGAAAGATGAAGTCGGCGCTGTCGGTCTCCAGTTGTGGCGTGAGCCAATTTTCCAGCATGTCCAGATACACGTGTCCTGTAACGTTTTTTTCGCAGAAGAAAAAGGGGCCGTAAACTTTAAACCGTGAGATTGCACAAAACACGTTAACTTTTGGTGAATTGCGAATTTGCTGCACGAATACGTGAGGATTCTCTACCACCCAGATTCGCACATTGTGTCTGTTCACTTCACCATTAAGAAAAAATGTTGCTTCATCACCGAAAACAAGTTTCGCACTGAACGCATCCTCTTCCGTGAGCTGTTGCAACCGCGCCGAAAATTCAAAGCGTTTGGCTTTGCCATCGGGTGTCAGGGCTTGTAGCAATTGTAAACGGTAAGACTTCTGCTTCAGCCTTTTCCGTAAGATTTTCCAAACCGTCGGCTGTGGTACGTTTAGCTCCCTGCTTGCTTTATTCGTCGACTTCCGCGGGCTACGCGTGAAACTTGCCCGCACGCGTTCAACCGTTTTTTCGCTCACTGCAGGCCGACCCGTTGATTTCCCCTTACAGAGGCATGCAGAAGCTTTAAACTGCGCATACCATCGCCGAATGGAGTTGGCAGTTGGTGGATCTTTGTTGAACTTCGTCCTGAAGTGTCGTAGCACTGTTATGACTGACTGATGTGAGTGCATTTCAAGCACGACATACGCTTTCTCGACTCCTGTCTCCATTTTGTCTCACTGCGCTCTCGAGCGCTCTGGCGGCAGAAACATGAAGTGCGCTTCAGCCGAATAAAACTATGAAATCGCTTCAATCATTTGTAATAGCCCTGTATTTGTATGGAGTGTAGCCATGTATGGAAGTGAAACATGGACGATAAATAGTTTAGACAAGAAGGGAATAGAAGCTTTCGAAATGTGGTGCTACTGAAGATTGCTGAAGCTTAGATGGATAGATCACATAACTAACGAGGAGGTATTGAATAGAATTGGGGAGAAGAGGAGTTTGTGGCACAACTTGACTAGAAGAAGGGACCGGTTGGTAGGACATATTCTGAGGCATCACCAATTTAGTACTGGAGCGCAGCGTGGAGGGTAAAAATCGTAGAGGGAGACCAAGAGATGAATACGCAGCAGTAGGCTGCAGTAGGTACTGGGAGATGAAGCAGCTTGCACAGGATTGAGTAGCATGGAGAGCTGCATCAAACCAGTCTCTGGAAAGAAGACAACAACAACAACAACATGTGAATGAATAAACTCTAGTGCCGTTTCCGACGTGTTCGATAGGACAGGAATCCAGCAGATATCTTGCTCCAACACGATAATGCACGCCCACACACGTCTGAGAACCCGGCAACATATAGTCAAATTGGGTTGGACATCATTGGCTCATCCACCCTATAGTTCAGACCTGGCACCTTAGGACTTCCATATCTTTGGACCGCTTGAAGATTCTCTACGGCGAACACACTTCTGGACAAGAGCTTTCACCAGTAGGGAATACATGCTCTTCCACAAAGTTGGCATACGGACATATAACGTGATGGAGACTACGCAGAAAAATAGGACATGGACGAGACATGTTCACATATATTGTCTCCATATTCTGATTATTAACAATAAATATGTTCCGAGAAAAAGAAATGTGTGGCATTACTTACTGAAGAGCCTCGTAACAAATGCACAGCCGATGGCAAACACGACGTAATTTCAAAAATTCAACTGTAATCGACAAACAAAACCAGTTTTCCAGTTGTATACGTAACTAGATTACACTTGTTATTACTGGAATCATTTAAATCAGTATTATAATTTAATGTTATTATTCTTTGAAAACAAATGTTTTGAGTTTCATACGATTATTTTGGTGCTGCAAAATTGAAAAGTGAAGGCGAGTTCCGAATTTTAAGACTTGGGTTTTATCCTAGGTCAACAGTTTTAAAACTGAATCTATGATTCATTACGTATGCTCTGCATTCCAAGCCTTTCACCAATATATACACTCCTGGAAATGGAAAAAAGAACACATAGACACCGGTGTGTCAGACCCACCATACTTGCTCCGGACACTGCGAGAGGGCTGTACAAGCAATGATCACACGCACGGCACAGCGGACACACCAGGAACCGCGTTGTTGGCCGTCGAATGGCGCTAGCTGCGCAGCATTTGTGCACCGCCGCCGTCAGTGTCAGCCAGTTTGCCGTGGCATACGGAGCTCCATCGCAGTCTTTAACACTGGTAGCATGCCGCGACAGCGTGGACGTGAACCGTATGTGCAGTTGACGGACTTTGAGCGAGGGCGTATAGTGGGCATGCGGGAGGCCGGGTGGACGTACCGCCGAATTGCTCAACACGTGGGGCGTGAGGTCTCCACAGTACATAGACGTTGTCGCCAGTGGTCGGCGGAAGGTGCACGTGCCCGTCGACCTGGGACCGGACCGCAGCGACACACGGATGCACGCCAAGACCGTAGGATCCTACGCAGTGCCGTAGGGGACCGCACCGCCACTTCCCAGCAAATTAGGGACACTGTTGCTCCTGGGGTATCGGCGAGGACCATTCGCAACCGTCTCCATGAAGCTGGGCTACGGTCCCGCACACCGTTAGGCAGTCTTCCGCTCACGCCCCAACATCGTGCAGCCCGCCTCCAGTGGTGTCGCGACAGGCGTGAATGGAGGGACGAATGGAGACGTGTCGTCTTCAGCGATGAGAGTCGCTTCTGCCTTGGTGCAAATGATGGTCGTATGCGTGTTTGGCGCCGTGCAGGTGAGCGCCACAATCAGGACTGCATACGACCGAGGCACACAGGGCCAACACCCGGCATCATGGTGTGGGGAGCGATCTCCTACACTGGCCGTACACTACCGGTGATCGTCGAGGGGACACTGAATAGTGCACAGTACATCCAAACCGTCATCGAACCCATCGTTCTACCATTCCTAGACCGGCAAGGGAACTTGCTGTTCCAACAGGACAATGCACGTCCGCATGTATCCCGTGCCACCCAACGTGCTCTAGAAGGTGTAAGTCAACTACCCTGGCCAGCAACATCTCCGGATCTGTCCCCCATTGAGCATGTTTGGGACTGGATGAAGCGTCGTCTCACGCGGTCTGCACGTCCAGCACGAACGCTGGTCCAACTGAGGCGCCAGGTGGAAATGGCATGGCAAGCCGTTCCACAGGACTACATCCAGCATCTCTACGATCGTCTCCATGGGAGAATAGCAGCCTGCATTGCTGCGAAAGGTGGATATACACTGTACTAGTGCCGACATTGTGCATGCTCTGTTGCCTGTGTCTATGTGCCTGTGGTTCTGTCAGTGTGATCATGTGATGTATCTGACCCCAGGAATGTGTCAATAAAGTTTCCCCTTCCTGGGACAATGAATTCACGGTGTTCTTATTTCAATATCCAGGAGTGTAAATTACTAAAATTTAAAATTTTTACAAACACGAAAAATTCAAGTACAAGTTTCGGAAAATACTGCATTTATTTGTATTTCCCATGGAAGTGGTTTTACTTTTCGATTTCTCACACATTATGTGGTCATTATCAGAGTATATCGCGCCTTAGCCACAAACCTGAAGGTGTGCAAGACCCGACTATTGAACTACATACGACGACTAACTGGTACAGTTACCAACAAAAGAGCCGAGTACATGACAATGAAATAAGTCAATAACAGCAATAACGGGAGCCGAAGATCTCCCCGAAATGAAGTGTTACGAGTCACTACATGAACATCTATCTACTGACAGAACTGCCGGTGATCCAAACTGCAGATACACATCCGAGGAGAAACACTTTACAGGTGTTGCACATCACCGCAGATGTGAAAGCAGGCGTCAATATGTCCGCTCATGGAAGCCACCGTACGTCCAAAATTCACAGGCATGTTCCGGATGCACTGACGGTCATTCACAATGCCTTCCGTGAGTTTATAAACACTCGCCCGAGCCGGAATACACCAAAGCACTTAAATATGCTTCCCACACCCCCCAAACACACACAAAAAAATTAAAAATCCCGCAGGTTCTAGTCGTGTGATTTGGGGCTGTTTGCGAACCACAACCGATACGTTTGTTCCGCATGCGTGTATCACACACACATCCGTTCCCCATGTAGGAAATAAGACTGTACAATTAACCGTGTTGCAACATCGGCATGACGTCGCTCTAACAAGGGAGCCTCCCCATCGCACCCCGCCCCCCCCCCCCCCAATTTAGTTATAAGTTGGCACAGTGGATAGGCCTTGAAAAACTGAACATAGGTCAAGTGAGAAAACAGGAAGAAATTGAGTGGAACTATGAAAAAAATAAGCAAAATATACAAACTGAGTAGTCCATGCGCAAGATAGGGAACATCAAGGATAATGTGAGCTCAGGAGCGTCGTGGTCCTGTGGTTAGCGTGAGCAGCTGCGGAACGAGAGGTCCTTGGTTCAAGTCTTCCCTCGAGTGAAAAATTTACCTTCTTTATTTTTGCAAAGTTATGATCTGTCCGTTCGTTCATTGACATCTCTGTTCAGTGTAATAAGTTTAGTGTCTGTGTTTTGCGACCGCACCGCAAAACCGTGCGATTAGTAGACGAAAGGACGTGCCTCTCCAATGGGAACCGAAAACATTTGATCGCAAGGTCATAGGTCAACCGATTCCTCCACAGGAAAACACGTCTGATATATTCTGTACGACACTGGTGACGGCATGTGCGTCACAAGACAGGAATATGTTGTCGACCCACTTAACTTGTACACTTGGCGAATGGGTAAAACGATTCTTCTACATTGCCCGATTTAGGATTTCTTGTGGATGTGATAATCACTTCCAAAAAAAAAAACTGAAAACATAAGAGTTTGTCACATAAACTGAAAATAAAAAATTAAACTTTTCACTCGATGGGAGATTTGAACCAAGGACCTCTCGTTTCGCAGCTGCTCACGCTACCACGAGACCACGGCGCTTGTGAGTTCACAATGTCCTAGATGTTGCATATCTTGCCCGTGGACTACTCAGTTTGTATATTTTGCTTATTTTTTCACAGTTCCACACAACTTCGTGTTTTCTCAATTGATCTGTGTTTAGTTTTTCAAGGCCTATCCACTGTGCCAACTTATAACTAAATCTGAGGGGGGTGCGATGGGGAGGTTCCCTTGTCAGAATAACAACGAGAGGTTAGCGCTAGTGATATTCATCGGAGTGTTGCCTGTAAACACGTACCACGTCGGTGCTCTTGGAAGCGAGCTGTGGCGGTGACGTGGTTGTGTTGTTGTTCCCGCACAGTGATTTGCCAAGATGGAAAAAAAAATCGAGATTCGAGCAGTGATTAAGTACTCCGTAAAGAAAAGTATGAAAGCGAAGAACATTCGTGCGGATTTCCAGAATACACTGTCGGACTCTGATCCTTCAGATTCAACTGTTGCCAAGTGAACAGATAAATTTAAATTTGGTCGGGAGAATTTAGATGATTATCCGACGATCGTTTTAACTGCAGCCTACCTAGCCTCTGAAGTTGAGACAGCCGGCCGAAGTGGCCGTGCGGTTAAAGGCGCTGCAGTCTGGAACCGCAAGACCGCTACGGTCGCAGGTTCGAATCCTGCCTCGGGCATGGATGTGTGTGATGTCCTTAGGTTAGTTAGGTTTAACTAGTTCTAAGTTATAGGGGACTAATGACCTCAGCAGTTGAGTCCCATAGTGCTCAGAGCCATTTGAACCATTTTTTGAAGTTGAGACTGTTTTCTTTTTCGTCTCTTTCCTCTTGTCAGGCGCAAAGCTAATGGCCAGGGAAAAGTTGACACGTTCAGATATATCGAGTGTCAGAAGAGTCAACACGGGCAGCGAGACTGTGTGTGTGTGTGTGTGTGTGTGTGTGTGTGTGTGTGTGTGTGTGACCTTGTTCGCGGCCTCTGCCGGGAGATTGGCAGCCCTGCCCAGAGAAAACAAACACGAGTGCGCCGCTTCTTCGCTCAGACTAATGGCCGACCGCGAAGAGAACAGTGGGCAGCGGTTCGCAGAGCAGCTAACGGCGCAGGTTTCTACAAAACTACGAAAGCAGCGGCAGGCAAAAACAAATCCGTGAGTCTTAATTTTAAACCACGAACTAAGTCAGTGTACACAGCCACACCCAGTAATGGACGCCGCAACCTCAGACACGCACATTTCGAAGAACTTCGCCACGCTAGTCGGTGGACCCTCTCTAAAGCAGTTCCTGACGAAAGAAAGGTTTAAGTCGCTGTGTTACCGTTTTGATTAAAAATAAAGAAGAAAGAATCATAACAGAGGATACGTTACGAACCAGGTGGAATCTTTTCAATACCCAGAAATAGGGATATTTTACTTATGTATCAGTCTCATTTCCGAGAAACAGAGTACTATGTGATATTGCTTGGTTGCTGAGGTATGCGAGGTACCACGAAATTTATTATAATAATAATAATAATAATAATAATATCTATTATTATTGTTGTTGCTGTCTTGATCCGAAGACTGGTTTCATGCAGCTCTCCATGCTACTCTTCCTGTGTAAGCCACTTGATCTCTGAATAACTACTACATCCTACATCCTTCTGAATCTGCTTACTGTATCCATCTCTCGGTCTCCCTCTACGATTTTTATCCTCCACACATCACTTCCCATACTACACTAATAGACACTAAAATTGCTACACCACGAAGATGACGTGCTACAGACGCGAAATTTAACCGACAGGAAAAAGATGCTGTGATATGCAGATGATTAGCTTTTCAGGGCATTCACACAAGGTTGGCGCCGGTGGCGACACCTACAACGTGCTCACATGAGGAAAGTTTCCAACCGATTTCTCATACAGAAACAGCAGTTGACCGGCGTTCCCTGGTGAAACGTTGTTGTGGATGCCTAGTGTAAGGAGGAGAAATGCGTACCATCACGTTTCCGACTTCGGTAAAGGTCGGATTGTAGCCACGTCTCGATTGCGGTTTATCGTATCGCGACATTGCTGCTCGCGTCGGTGAGATCCAATAACTGTTGGCAGAATATGGAATCGGTGGGTTCAGGAGGGTAATACGGAACGCCGTGCTGGATCCCTACGGCCTCGTATCACTAGCAGTCGAGATGACAGGCATCTTATCCGCACGGCTGTAACGGATCGTGCAGCCACGTCTCGATCCCTGAGAGTCAACAGATGGGGTTGTTTGCAAAACAACAACCATCTGCACGAACAGTTCGATGACGTTTGCAGCAACACGGACTATCAGCTCGGAGACCGTGGCTGCGGTTACCCTTGACGCTGCATCACAGACAGGAGCGCCTGCGATGGTGTACTCTGCGACGAACCTGAGTGCACGAATGGCAAAACGCCATTTCTTCGAATGAACCCAGGTTCTGTTTACAGCATCACGATGGTCGAATCCGTGTTTGGCGACATCGCGGTGAACGCACATTCGAAGCGTGTATTCGTCATCGCCATACTGGCGTATCACCCGGCGTGATGGTATGGGGTGCCATTGGTTACACGTCTCTGTCACCTCTTGTTCGCATTGACGGCACTTTGAACAGTGGACGTTACATTTCAGATGTGTTACGACCCGTGGCTCTACCCTTCATTCGATCCCTGGGGAACCCTACATTTCAGCAGGATAATGCACGACCGCATGTTGCAGGTCCTGTGCGGGCCTTTCTGGATGGAGAAAATGTTCGACTGCTGCCCTGGCCAGCACATTCTCCAGATCTCTCGCCAACTGAAAACGTCTGGTCAATGGTGGCCGAGCAACTGGCTCGTCACAATACGCCCGTCACTACTCTCGATGAACTGTGGTATCGTGTTGAAGCTGCACGGGCAGCTGTACCTGTACACGCCATCCGAGCTCTGTGTGACTCAATGCCCAGGCGTATTGAGGCAGTTGTTACGGTCAGAGGTGGTTATTCTGGGTACTGATTTCTCAGGATCCATGCACCCAAATTGCGTGAAAATGTAATCACGTGTCAGTTTTAGTATAATATATGTGTCCAATGAATACCTGTTTATCATCTGCACTTCTTCTTGGTGTGGCAATTTAAATGGCCAGTAGTATAAATGGGCAAGCCCTTGATGTCTCAAACTGTGTTCTATCAACCAATCCCTTGTTCTAGTCAAGCTGTGCCACAAATTTCTTGTCCCCCAATTCTAAACAGTACCACCTCATTAATTACGTGATCTACTCATCTCATATCCAGCATTTTCCTATACCACCACATTTGAAAAGCTTCTATTCTCTTCTCTTCCAGTTTATCAATCATTCATACTTCATTTCCACATATGGCAACACTCCATACAAATACCTTTAGAAAAGACTTCCTGACACTAAAATATCTACATCTACACGTTCCACAAACCTCCGTACGGCGCGTGGCGGAGGGTACCCTGTAACACAACTATTCGTTTACTTTCCTGCTCCACTATGGTAAGGCGAGGGAAAAAGTTATGTACCTCCTTATGAGCGATAATTTCTCGTATCTTATATTCGTGGTCCTTACTTCAAATGCCGGGTCTCTGAACTTTCTCAGTAACGCTCTTCGAAATTGTCTTCTTCCCTCCAGGGATACCAATTTAACGCACCGAAGCATCTTCGTAACACTTGCATGCTGATCTAACCTAACGGTAACAAATCTAGGCGCTCGCGTCGTAAGTGCTTCGGTGTCTTCCATCAATCCCACCTGGTGCATATCCCAAACACACTACAAGTACTCAAGAATAGGTCGCACTAGCGTCCTATATCTCTTTCCATTACCATTCTGCATTTTCTATCCCCTCTACTTAACCCATCAACAGTTATTTTTGTTGCCTAAATAGCAAAACTCAACTACTACTCAAAGTGTCACGTTTCCTAACCCAAGTCCCCCAGCATGACCTGATTTAATCCGACTACATTCCAATATCCTTGCAACACTTTTGTTCTCCCTGTACTTAAATTCGCACAACACTTCATGTCAGTAAAGAGCTATTTGTGTTTCACAGGGACGATGTTTTCTAAACCCAAGTTGGCTGTGCGTCAATAGACCGTTTCCTTCGAGGTAATTCATAATGCTAGAAAACAATGTATGTTCTAAAATGCTGCTGCATATCGACGTTAATGATGTGGGCCTGAAATTTAGTGGGTTACTCCTGCTACCTTCCTTGAATATTTGTGTGACCTGTGCAACTTTCCAGTCTTTGGGTACGGATCTTTCGTCGAGCGAATGGCTGTATATGATTATTAAGTATGGAGCTAATGCATCAGCAAACTCCGAAAGCAACCTAATTGGTATACAGTCTGGACCAGAAGACATGCTTTTATTAAGTTATTTAAGTTGCTTCACTACTCCGAGGATATTTACTTCTACGTTACTCATGTTGGCAGCTGTTCTCGATTCCAATTCTGGAGTATTTCGGAAGGCTGTGGCTGTGTTCAGTAACTCTGCTTTGGCAGCACTGTCTTCGATAGTATCTCCACTGCTATCGCGCAGAGAAGGCATGGATTGTTTGTTGTCGCTAGCATACTTCACATACGACCAGAATCTCTCTGGATTTTCTGCCAGGTTTCGAGACAAAGTTTCATTGTGGAAACTGTTATAAGCATCTCGCATTTACGTCCGCGCTAAATTTCGAGCTTCTGTAAAAGATGACCAATTTTGGGGACTTTGCGTCTGTTTAAATTTGACATGTTTGTTTCGTTGTCTCATACATCTTGCCCACCAGAGGGATATTTTTGTCATGGCTGGCTTTCCAAAGTCTGCCAGAACTTCTGCCGGAATGTCGTGTGCTCCCAGGGCCCATATCTCTTATCGCTATCTACGTTCTCTTCCCTTTTGTGTGATTGTCTTGAAGTCCATTTCCGTAGTATAGTCCCGCTACATACTCCCTCCGCCTTTCAGCTTTTTCTTCGAACATTTACCGCGAATTGTACAGTAGCTATAATGTGACGTGCACGATAATACTCACAGGTGAATATGCTAAAAATATCTATTTTTCTATTGATACAGTTCTTTGTAAAATGAATTTAGTAATGTTTAGCATAAGGGAGAGCATAAGGGAACAATTGACAGGACTGGAGGAAAGAAATACAGTAGAAGAAGAATGGGTAGCTCTGAGGGATGAAGTAGTAAAGGCAGCAGACGATCAAGTAGGTAAAAAGGCGAGGGCTAATAGAAATCCTTGGGTAACAGAAGAAATATTGGATTTAATTGATGAAAGGAGAAAATATAAAAATACAGTGCATGAAGCAGGCAAAAAGGAATACAAACGTCTCAAAAATGAGATCGACAGGAAGTGCAAAATGGCTAAGCAGGGATGGCTCGAGGACAAATGTAAGGATATAGAGGCTTGTCTCACTAGGGGTAAGATAGATACTGCCTACAGGAATATTAGAGTGACCTTTGGAGCGAAGAGAACCACTTGTATGAATATCAAGAGCTCAGATGGAAACCCAGTTCTAAGCAAAGAAGGGAAAGCAGAAAGGTGGAAGGAGTATATAGAGGGTTTATACAAGGGCGATGTACTTGACGACAACATTATGGAAATGGAAGAGGATGTAGACGAAGACGAAATGGGAGATAAGATACTGCGTGAAGAGTTTGACCGACCACTGAAAGACCTGAGTCGAAACAAGGCCCTGGGAGTAGACAACATTCCATTAGAACTACTGATGGCCTTGGGAGAGCCAGTCCTGACAAAACTCTACCATCTGGTGAGCAAGATGTCTGAGACAGGCGAAATACCCTCAGACTTCAAGAAGAATGTAATAATTCCAATCCCAAAGAAAGCAGGTGTTGACAGATGTGAAAATTAACGAACTATCAGTTTAATAAGTCACAGCTGCAAAATACTAACGCGAATTCTTTACAGACGAATGGAAAAACTGGTAGAAGCGGACCTCGGGGAAGGTCAGTTTGGATTCCGTAGAAATGTTGGAACACGTGAGGCAATACTAACCTTACGACTTATCTTAGAAGAAAGATTAAGAAAAGGCAAACCTACGTTTCTAGCATTTGTAGACTTAGAGAAAGCTTTTAACAATGTTAACTGGAATACTCTCTTTCTAATTCTTTCAAATGCAGGGAGCGAAAGGCTATTTACAATTTGTACAGTAACCAGATGGCAGTTATAAGAGTCGAGGGGCATGAAAGGGAAGCAGTGGTTGGGAAGGGAGTGAGACAGGGTTGTAGCCTCTCCCCGATGTTATTCAATCTGTATATTGAGCAAGCAGTAAAGGAAACAAAAGAAAAATTCGGAGTAGGTATTAAAATTCATAGAGAAGAAGTAAAAACTTTGAGGTTTGCCGATGACATTGTAATTCTGTCAGAGACAGCAAAGGACGTGGAAGAGCAGTTGAATGGAATGGACAGTGTCTTGAAAGGAGGATATAAGATGAACATCAACAAAAGCAAAACGAGGATAATGGAATGTAGTCAAATTAAATCGGGTGATGCTGAGGGAATTAGATTAGGAAATGAGACACTTAAAGTAGTAATGGAGTTTTGCTATCTAGGGAGTAAAATAACTGATGATGGTCGAAGTAGAGAGGATATAAAATGTAGATTGGCAATGGCAAGGAAATCGTTTCTGAATGAGAGAAATTTGTTAACATCGAGTGTAGATTTAAGCGTCAGGAAGTCGTTTCTGATAGTATTTGTATGGAGTGTAGCCATGTATGGAAGTGAAACATGGACGATAACTAGTTTGAACAAGAAGAGAATAGAAGCTTTCGAAAGGTGGTGCTACAGAAGAATGCTGAAGATAAGGTGGGTGGATCACGTAACTGATGAGGAGGTATTGAATAGGATTGGGGAGAAGAGAAGTTTGTGGCACAACTTGACTAGAAGAAGGGATCGGTTGGTAGGACATGTTTTGAGGGATCAAGGGATCACAAATTTAGCATTGGAGGGCAGCGTGGAGGGTAAAAATCATAGAGGGAGACCAAGAGATGAATACACTAAGCAGATTCAGAAGGATGTAGGTTGCAGTAGGTACTGGGAGATGGAGCAGCTTGCACAGGATAGAGTAGCATGGACAGCTGCATCAAACCAGTCTCAGGACTGAAGACCACAACACAACAAATGTTTAGCAACTGTTGTACAAATCTAAACCTGACAACACAGGAAACAACAATGCACATTAAATGTTTTTTTTTTCTATCTCGGAAACCATTGTGGGTAGGGGATATGCCCATACAAAGTTTCTTGCTTTAAATGTTCGTTACCATAACATCCATGCGTACTGAGTACTCCTTGTGTGGTACCCCCGTATACTGTAGCACGCGTTGACGCACTGTAATTCGCGGGGCGCAGATGACCCATGCTATATTAATTTTTTATTTGAGAATTTGGGAACCGCCAACGAACATTACAAATAATTTCAAACCTAGCCGATATTTTCTCTCGCTGATACAGCCCCCCCCCCCCCCCCAAATAAATGAAACGAAGAAATTTTGTCGCTCACTACAGTTTCTCTATTAATGATGTAAAACTTTAACATCTGACACGGCGTTTCAATTTATTGTTTCCTTACTATTAACTCAAATCGCTACACATTTTGCATAAAGTATCGATATGTACCACTCAAGGTACCTACACAATTACACCGCTTTACGGCATATGGCTCAAGAGAAAAATTAGCTTGTCAGAAAAATTAAAATGAGTCTCAATATCGGCTGTATAAATGTTTATAGGATGAAACGCTAGGCAGAGAAACTGTCTCCCACAACATTCGGAATACAGGGCTAATGGTTCGTGCATTTGGAATCCGATTCGATAACGTACGCGACACACGTTAACTGCAGCCGTCGTATTACTATCAAATTTGCCATAGATAAACACCATGCCGGCGTAGTCCTCTGTCGTAAATTAGAAAGGCATCCCTATTTCTTAATTAATCTACGAACTACAACAGTTACTACGTGGTTTCACTTAAATACACTGTTAGGTTTTGTTCACTGAACAATACAAAAAACTAGCTAGTTTCAAGGTTAGGAAACGGATGAAACAACTCACTAACGGTTACCAATAATGACATAAACGTTTCTACATTCTTAATGAGAAGTAAACAAATTTACTTGTATAATAATCTTTGGTTCTCTCGATGTTCTCGAAAACAACTGCAGACACACGTCTGGGACATGTTTTATTATATTCACCAGAGCAGGAACAACAAAGGGATACCGCGGTTTACTTTAACCTCTTACAGTTTTGCGATGGCTTCGTATTAGCGAAGTTGCTAAATTTCAGGCAAAATATTTTATTAGCCGTGAACTCCATAACTAAACATCTGCAGACCTCAGTTTAAACGAACTTTTTTCTTAATTTTTACTTGTAGAATAAAAAGTTAAAATGTTTGCATATCTCCGTGAATCACCCTGCATAGCATCTACCGGTTTCCGTCGCACTGAGGTAATTCGTTCGTAGTACGTCTATTCTTTGTCTTAGAATTTATCTATAACACATACTGGAGTTCGATGCTGTAGAGAATCATGGTCAAGGGGGGGGGGGGAGCGGCGGCGTGTGGTAGGGGTAATTTCCCGTCTTCTCTAGTGTTTGATAAAAGGATCAGAGCATTACGGCCGGCCGCTGTGGCCGAGCGGTTCTACGCTTCAGTCCGATGCCGCACTGCTGCTACAGTCGCAGGTTCGAATCGTGCCTCGGGCATGAATGTGTCTGATGTCATTAGGTTAGTTAGGTTTAAGTAGTTCTAAGTTCTACGGGACTGATGACCTCAGATGTTACGTCCCATAGTGCTTAGAGCCATTTGAACCTTTTTTTTTTTTCTTTTTTCAGAGCATTACCCACAGATATCGCTCGTTTTCTTTGTATACTATCGGTTCGATACGGTGAGCCTAAGGCACAAGCGCCTGGCCGCGGCAGTTGTGTTTAAATAGAGCAGGCAGCCGCTGCGTGGGTGGGGACGTGGACAGCCAGTAACGCCCGGAACACTCACGGCGGTCGCTTGCCAAATATTCGCTACCTCCCTCTGCCTGGCCACTCTTCTCCTGCAACCCCATTAATAACTCTGCAAGCGAGTGTGTTGCAGGGGCTTCTCTGATGAAACGGTAGTTCAACCTATGAGTTGCACCAAATCCACAGTTTTGAAAATACGGCAATGAAATTTTGTACCGCCCTTCACATGAAACTGACACTCTCACTGTTAAGTTCCTTAGATTATACAGGGTGATTCAAAAAGAATACCACAACTTTAGGAATTTAAAACTCTGCAACGACAAAAGGCAGAGCTAAGCACTATCTGTCAGCGAAGTAAGGGAGCTATAAAGTTGCATTTAGTTGTACATTTGTTCGCTTGAGGCGCTGTTGACTAGGCCAATAAAGTTTTTCGTCCCTTTTTCTTCGAAGGTGCTACTGTAACTGGCCTACAGTATCTGGAGATGTTAGAGAATTGGCTGTTCCCTCAGGTCGAACAAGAAGCACAACAATTCATATTTCAGCAGAATGGAGCGCCACCACATTGGCACTTATCTGTCCGTAACTACCTGAACGTCAACTACCCGAGGCGATGGATCGGCCGCCAGGCAGCCCGTGACAGAGCACTTCATCACTGGCCTCCAAGAAGCCCTGATCTTACCCCCTGCGATTTTTTCTTATGGGGGTATGTTAAGGATATGGTGTTTCGGCCACCTCTCCCAGCCACCATTGATGATTTGAAACAACAGCAGCTATCCAAACTGTTACGCCTGATATGCTACAGAGAGTGTGGAACGAGTTGGAGTATCGGGTTGATGTTGCTCGTGTGTCTGGAGGGGGCCATATTGAACATCTCTGAACTTGTTTTTGAGTGAAAAAAAAACCTTTTTAAATACTCTTTGTAATGATGTATAACAGAAGGTTATATTATGTTTCTTTCATTAAATACAGATTTTTAAAGTTGTGGTATTCTTTTTGAATCACCCTGTATATACAGGGTGACTCACTTAACATTACCGCTGGATATATTTCGTAAACCACATCAAATACTGACGAATCGATTCCACAGACCGAACGTGAGGAGAGGGTCTAGTGTAATTGTTTAATACAAACCATAAAAAAGTGCACGGAAGTATGTTTTTTAACACAAACCTACGTTTTTTTAAATGGAACTCCGTTAGTTTTGTAACACATCTGAACATATAAACAAATAGGTAATCAGTGCCGTTTGTTGCATTGTAAAATGTTAATTACATCCGGAGATATTGTAACCTAAAGTTGACGCTTGAGTACCACTCCTCCGCTGTTCGATCGTGTGTATCGGAGAGCACCGAATTACGTAGGGATCCAAAGGGAACGGTGATGGACCTTAGGTACAGAAGAGACTGGAACAGCACATTACGTCCACATGCTAACACCTTTTTGTTGGTCTTTTTCACTGACGCACATGTACATTACCATGAGGGGTGAGGTACACGTACACACGTGGTTTCCGTTTTCAATCACGGAGTGGAATAGAGTGTGTGCCGACATGTCAGGCCAATAGATGTTCAATGTGGTGGCCATCATTTGCTGCACACAACTGCAATCTCTGGCGTAATGAATGTCGTACACGCCGCAGTACATCTGGTGTAATGTCGCCGCAGGCTGCCACAATACGTTGTTTCGTATCCTCTGGGGCTGTAGGCACATCACGGTACACATTCTCCATTAGCGTACCCCACAGGAAGAAGTCCAGAGGTGTAAGATCAGGAGAACGGGCTGGCCAATTTATGCGTCCTCCACGTCCTATGAAACGCCCGTCGAACATCCTGTCAAGGGTCAGCCTAGTGTTAATTGCGGAATGTGCAGGTGCACCATCATGCTGATACGAAATACGTCGACGCGTTTCCAGTGGGACATTTTCGAGCAACGTTGGCGGATCATTCTGCAGAAACGCGATGTATGTTGCAGCTGTTTGGGCCCCTGCAGTGAAGTGAGGACCAAAGAGGTGGTCGCCAATGATTCCGCACCATACGTTTACAGTCCACGGTCGCTGTCGCTCTACCTGTCTGAGCCAGCGAGGATTGTCCACGAACCAGTAACGTATTTCCCTGCAGATGCTGCTCGCCGACCGTGGCCCGTGTTTGTTACAACACGCAACTGAACGTAGGAGGTTTCAAGCGTCAACTTTAGCTTACAATATCTCCGGATGTAATTAACATTTTACAATGCAACAAACGGCTCTGATTACGTATTTGTTTATGTGTTCAGATGTGCTAACAAAACTAACATGGTTCCATTTAAGAAAACGTAGGTTTGTGTTAAAAAACATACTTCCGTGCACTTTTTTATGGTTTGTATTAAATAATTACACTAGCCCCTCTCCTCACGTTCGGTCTGTGGAATCGGTTCGTCAGTATTTGATGTGGTTTGCGAAATATATGGAGCGGTAACGTTAGGTGACTCACCCTGTGTATATTTAACTCTTGTGGACGTGGAGGTATGTACCGTCTAGGCAACTAATGGAAGGCAGTTTGTTTACTGCCATCCGCGTTTCGCTTCTTTTATTTGGGGAGCATCATCAATGGCCTAGAACACTCGTACATGCTTCTTTTTAACAATAAACGTATTATGTGCAAATAATGCTGCTACATTACATTTTGTTGTGTTTTTCACTTTTTTTTAGGTGAATAAATAAATGCCGTAGCCTAGGGTCTCCCGTCGGGTAGACCGTTCGCCGGATGGAAGTCTTTCGATTTGACGCCACTTCGGCGACCTGCGCGTCGATGGGGATGAAATGATGATGATTAGGACAAGACAACACAACACCCAGTCGCGAGCGGAGAAAATCTCCGACCCAGCCGGGAATCGAACCCGGGCCCTTAGGATTGACATTCTGTCGCGGTGATCACTCAGCTGCCGGGGACGGCCGTTGTTTAGGTTAGAATCAGCCTTTTGTAGCACAAATTTCGTAATGTGAACTTATCGTTCGGCGTTACTTACCATTTCCAGCGCTGTTAACTCGTGCGTGTGGTCCTGGAGATGTGTTCGTTAAGTTTCCATGCTCCAGCTGGCCACTTTCTTGCGTTCTTTCAGCCAAATTTGTCACATAGCATATATCACTTTCACTTTCCATTTTGTAATCAACATGTGTGTGTTTTCGGCGTGTAGTGTTGCCAACTATTGTTGTGTGTTTACCTGTCTTTTGTTTGTGTTGTGTTTTGATATTTTTCATTTGTGTGTGTGTGTGTGTGTGTGTGTGTGTGTGTGTGTGTGTGTGTGCTGCTTTTCTCTAAACTTTTTCGATGTACTCCATCAGTCGTATCTGGTAAGGAACTCACAACGCGCAGCAGTATTCTAACAGAGGACGAATAAGCGTAGTGTAGGCAGTCTCCTAAGTAGGTCTGTTACATTTCCTAGCTTTCCTGCCACTAAAACGCAGTCTTTGGAAAGCCTTCCACGCAACATTTGCTGTGCGTTCCTTCCAATTTAAGCTGTTCGTTATTATAATTCCTTGGTATTTAGTCAAATTTACGGCCTTCAGATTTGACTGATTTATTGTGTAACCGAAGTTCAACGGATTCCTTTTACCACTCATGTGGATGACGCCACACTTTTCGTTATTTACGGTCAACTGCCAATTTTCGCACCATTCAGATATCTTTTCTAAATCGTTTTTCAAATTTGTTTTGATCTTCTGATGACTTTACTAGTCGATAAACGACAGTGTCATCCGCAAACAACCGAAGACAGCTGCTCAGATTGTCTCCCAAACCATTTATATAGTCGGCATAGGGCCTATAACACTACCTTGGGGAACACCATATGTGGTGTCACCGCCAGACACCACACCTGCTGGGTGGTAGCCTTTAAATCATCCGCGGTCCGTTAGTATACGTCGGACCCGCGTGTCGCCACTGTCAGTGATTGCAGACCGAGCGCCGCCACACGGCAGGTCTAGAGAGACTCCCTAGCACTCGCCCCAGTTGTACAGCCGACTTTGCTAGCGATGGTTCACTGACAAATTACGCTCTCATTTGCCGAGACGATAGTTAGCATAGCCTTCAGCTACGTCATTTGCTACAACCTAGCAAGGCGCCATTATCATTTGCTATTTATCTTGTGATGCATGTACCGTCAGACCGATGTTCACCAATTATGGATTAAAGTTAAGTATTCCAGCAGCTACGTATTATTTTTACTAGACTCAACTCCTTTAACTGTTCCAGACCTCACGCCAGCCTGCGTGAGCTTGAAAGCGTGCCTTTCGGCTACCGCTCATAGTGGCTTGGCTGTCTTGCCAAGTCACAACACCATATATCACTTCTGTTTTACTCGATGACTACGAACTGTGACCTCTCTCACAGGAAATCACGAATCTAG
Organism: Schistocerca piceifrons; assembly: GCF_021461385.2. Taxonomy (NCBI): domain Eukaryota; kingdom Metazoa; phylum Arthropoda; class Insecta; order Orthoptera; family Acrididae; genus Schistocerca; species Schistocerca piceifrons. The sequence continues at coordinate 6,149,486 of NC_060148.1, forward strand.
TCAAGTAACTGAGATAATATTCCACACGCACGCAATTTCACTACAAGCCGCTTGTGTGGTACAGTGTCAGAATCCTTCCGGAAATCCAGACTCAATCTCATATCCTTTGTTAATACCATTGAACACTTCATGCGAATAAAGAGCTAGTCCTATTTCACAAGAACGATGTTTTCTAAATCCGTGTTGACTGACTTAATAGACCGTTTTCTTCGAGGTAATTCATAATGTTCGAACGCAATATACGTTCCAAAATCCTGCTGCATATCGACCTCAATGATATGTGCCTGTAATTTAGTGGATTACTCTTACTACCTTTCTTGAATTTTAGTGTGATCTGTGCAACTTTCCAGTCTTTCGGTACGGATCTTTCGTCGCGTGAAAGGTTGTATATGATTGTTAAGTATGTAGCTATTGCATCAACATACTCTGAAAGGAACCGAATTGGTATAGAGTCCGGACCGGAAGACTTGCTTTTGTTAAGGGGAGTCGTACTGCCCAAAATGACAAAATTTGACTTTTTACCTTTATGCAAATTACGAAAATATGGATGTTTATGCTTAATTTGGTGTTGGTTTTACTGAAATATTCGATTATTTACTATTTTAAATAAATATTTGAAAATAATCATGCAATGATATTTCCGAGAATTTGTTTTCCATCATTTCGCATATGGGCATTTTTGTGTGGAACTGTATAGTCTAGAAGACATAGAGTAAGTATATCTGGAGTGACCATTCACATGCGCAGAACAGATTTTGTGTTGTCAACATAGATTGCCGGCCTGGTCACGTGATCTCGGGACGTCGTGTGTTTGTCCGTATAGCGCCCTGTATATTTAGAATGTCACTACATCCCTAGTACAGACGGATTCTTTTCGTACGTGTCGTGGATTATTTATATATGTTGCGCAGACATTTTAACAGTATCCATTTGATACCGGGAATAAAACAGCTACCTAACTTTTAAGGGCAAGTGATATTACATTCTGCTTCTTTGCGATAGGTCTCACAGTTCAGAAGCACTCGATTTTTGGTAGTTTTCGGTATGATACGACACTTTACAGTATTACAGAGCCTGGCGAACATTTTTGCAGTGATAGTCCTGCAAAACGACTTGACAGTACGCTAGTACTTTCGCAAGTGTCCGAAAAACACCGAATTTGCCACACATTAGCGATTATATCCCTGCTAATTCGACCTTTTTTCTGCTATTTCTGCGTATTTATTTCCTCGTTTTTGCGACCTAAAGCACAATTTTTCTTATTGGTGGCACTTTGAGGTATTTATAAACGCATTTTAAGTACTTGCTCCCAGTTTATTAAATAAATAGTAGACTGAGTAATCTATGTACATAATCGACAAGTCACTGATAAATGCATGGAGGATAGTATTTGCTGAACTAACCATTCCCTTTGTGTTCCACTAGCAAATTTGCGAGAGGAAGCAATTGTTTGTAAGCTTTGTACGAGCCGTAATATCTGTTATAGTCATAAAATCGTAGAAAAATAGGTCTACAGAATCAAGCCTTAATTATAAGGCGTCTCGAAATTTTTAAACATATACAGTGTCTCTTAATAATATGATAACTGTAATTAGAGCTACGTGGTATGTGCCCATGAAAAGTTACTATCCCTCCTTTCACATAATTTTCTTTGCATCCGTAGCAACAACAGTAATTCACCCTCGCTATTACACTATCAACAAACGGTGAAAACACAACAAAAACTCTTGATATCATCAACTTCAAACGCTGCAGAAAGCACACACGGACAGCGAAGTCCCGAAAAAACATGACAATCCTGGTTTAATGTTGACAACATGCGCAGAACGCAATGCTCACTCCAGAGATATTTAGTCTCTGCTAGAAGACTGTGGTTTCTTTTGTTTATAGAGAACTGTCCGTTTTATAAGATGCCTACACTGGCGGTACTTCGCAGTAAACTCTTTGAACTGTACATTTGTTTGTGTTTGGCAACAACAGTTATCCACAAGCCGCGTTTTAGTTTCTGTGTTTCCCGTGATAGTTTTCGCCATGACTAAACCGAAAGGAGTGTTTAAAAATACGAAAAAAGGAAACAGATACTACAGAACAAATATAGCAGCAGTAGAATGAGTGGCTAGCGCCGAAGTGCGTGATAATTTGGTTGTAAATAGTGACAGTCCTACTCCTCAGAGTGCTTCCGAGAAAAAAAACTGCTGGGTAGTGATGTAAAATACAACGCAGTTTCAGACAGTGAAACAAACTGCAGTATCATTATTGATCCCCATACACTTATGTCAGCTTTGTGTGAAACAGCGTGTTGTCGTATATATGGAGAGGAAACTGAAATTTCTGAAAAGCTATCTCAACGCAATGGTCCGGTGTGCACTTTACAAACAATGTGTCAGGTTCTTTCTGGCTTGCTGAACCTCCCTAGTCCCCCTACAAAATCTATCAAATACAACTCCATAGTAAGAGGTAGTGTCAAGGTGTGTGCTATGGAGTCAATGACTACAGCAGCAGAGCAGAGTGTAGCAGAAAATGGTAGTTCTTACATAGCAATATCATTCGACGGATCCTGGCAAAAAAGAGGTATCCAGTCAAAGAATCCATGTGCATCTATTATCAGCATCGGCAATGGGAAAGTGTTGGATGTTGCTGTGTTGACCACGTACTGTCAGGGTTGTAGGCGAGCAGGCAAGAGTACTGAAAAGCAAACTAATGAATTGTCAGAGAAACTATGAAGGAACTAGTGGAGGGATGGAGGTAGCTTCTGCAGTGAAAATGTCCGAATGTTCCCAGCATGACCGTGCTGTTCGCTACACGAGTTTTCTTGGGGATGGAGACTCACGATCGTATAAGGCAGTGGTGGAGAGTAAACCCTGATCTGTCAATTACAAAACTAGAGTGCATTAATCATGTGCAAGAGAGGATGGGCACGAGACGAAGAAGACGCAAACAGCAGTTGGGAAGTACCAAGGTATCTAATGGCCCAAGTATACGACGTCGACTGACTGGTAAACAAATTGATCAGATTACACAATATTATGGTATGCCTATTAGAAGTAACAGAGATAATGTAGATGGTATGAAGAGAACTGTTTGGGCAATTTATTTTCACAAGCTGTCTACAGATGCTGAACCTATACACAACCTGTGTTCCACTGAATGGTGTAAATACTTGAAGGCAAAATAGGAGGGTAAAGTAGACACTTTCTCACACTAAATTAGTATACCAAATGCTGTTATGCTTGACATGAGACCTGTGTTTCAGGATCTTGCCCAACCAGAGCTGTTGAAGAAATGTCTGAAGGGCAAAACACAAAATGCGAATGAATCATTTAACAATGTTGTATGGACAAAGATACCGAAAATTGAGTTTGTTGGAAGGACAGTCTTGCTGTTCTTAGTTTTAATGATGGCTATTCTGGAAGACTACTGGTTTTGGAATATCTTGGGATTCATGTAGGTTACAACACCACTAAAAGTGTGATGGACTTGGACCAACTGCGAATCATGAAGGCAGAGATAGCAACAAACAATACGTCAAAAGAAGCCAGATCCAAGAGAAGGAGGGCAGCACTGGGTGAGAAAGTTGAAGGAGGTGATGAGGACTACTACCCAGCAGGATTCTAACATTTTTTTTTTGTATCAGTTGGCTGTATATTAAAATTTTTTCTTTAAACGCAATTTTCTCAACGTAACATTTTTCAGTATAAAAGCCCCTTTTTTCTCAGAAACTTCTGAATCTACACCAATGAATTATTTACCATATAACATAGATAGTACAATGATGATGTAGCTCTATTTTAGTAGTATTTACTGTAATAGTTAAAATTCAAAAAATTAAAATTGTGAAAATTTACACCAAAAAATTATATGTTTAGAGAAAAAATCATAACTTTTTTTCAAGTTGTTATTTTAAAGTGACTGTAGAGCAATACAGCCATAAAACATGGGAGAACATGTGATAAAAACACCCCATTTATGTACTCAACAGTTGCTGAAGAAACGGGGCATTTATATAGCCCATTTCACATTGTGGAGATAGGGCGGAACGACTCCCCTTAAGTGATTTAATGTGCTTCTCTAACCGAGGACATCGACTTTATGTTACTCATGCTGGCAACTGTTCTCGATTCCAGTTCTGGAATATTTACTTCGTCTTCCTTTGTGAACACATTTCGCAAGGCTGTGTTTAGTAACTCTGCTTTGGCAGCACTGTCTTCGATAGTATCTCGATTGCTATGGCGGAGAGAGGGGTTTGATAGTATGTTGCCGCTAGCATACTTCACATACGACCAGAATCTCTCTCGATTTTCTTCCCCCCTGTTACGAGACGAATTTCGTTGTGGAAACTGTTATAAGCATCTCGCATTGATGTCCACGCTAAATTTCGAGCTTCTGTAAAAATCACCAATCTTGGCCATTTTGCGTCTGCTTATATTTGGCATGTTTTTTCCATTGTTTCTGCAACAGCGTTCTGGCACGTTTAGTGTACCATGGAGGATCAGCTCCGCCATTTGTCAATTTATTTGGTATAAATCTGTCAACTGCTGCCGATACTATTTCTCTTTATGCAAGCCACATCTGGTCTACAGTTACACTGTTTATTTCGAAGGAGTCAAGATTGTTACGTGATCACCGACAGAAACAAACAAATTTATTCCACATTTCCTGGATCACTGTTCTAACACGTGACAATTTCTCAGCTTGGGAAATTAACAGAAGAGACAGAGAAGATGCGGAGAACAGGGGCGCATTTCGCCATGGGGATTCACGGGGTCCCGGGCTCGATTCCCGGCCGGGTTGGAGTGTTTCTCTGCCCGCGGACTGGGTGTTTGTGTTATCATCATCATCACCACCACCACCACCACCACCACCACCACCATCTCATTATCTCATCATTATATCACCACCACCACCAATCCTGACAGTGGCTAGATTGGACTGTGTAAAAAAATTTGACTGTGTAAAAATTGGTACTTTGTACGGGCGCTGATGACCGCCCCACAAACCAGTCATCATATCATCATCATCATCATCATTATCATCATCATCGCCATGGGATTGTTTACAGGGCGCAAGACCTCCCCGGGCCCGCTCGGCAAACTACATTGGCAGGCGCTACAACGGAGGCGTTGTGCATCACGGAAAGACAGTTTGAATCACGTAAACGACCCTGGCAACATATTACTCCTTCTTCCCCACATGCTTCTCGTGAAATGCGCTAGGCGGGGGAAGAAAATTGTAGTAGTTAGAGCTCATTTTCATACGCACCACTTCCCGAGTTGAACAGGGATGGGGGAAAATTATAGTACGGTCATTCGTACGCTCCGACACACACTTAGAGCTTACTTGCTCAGAATTAATTTGAAGCGGGTGTGGTGGCGGAGAGTAGGGAGGGAGAGGGGGGGAGAGAGAGAGAGAGAGAGAGAGAGAGAGAGAGAGAGAGAGAGAGAGAGAACCAATTAGACATTTCTGCATGCCTGCAGTAGTGAGCCAGGGGACTTAATTAAGAGGAGGGAAGAGAAGAAGCGGTGTCGCGTGTCGACGGTGGCGTCATTAGCGTCTGTTGTGCCGCAGCCCAATTACGTCGCTGGGGACGAGAACACAGTGGTCTCTGCGATAATGCCCCGATGCGCCGGTTTGCTCCAGTTCACGGGCGGCTGCGTGCCATTCCAGACTCCGTATTCACTACAGTCAAGTGTTGTGACTGTAATGTACCACCCTTGGATCTCGTGCTGGCTATGCAATACACGGCTTCTAGTATCAGGGTGTATACGGGGACAAGGCAAAAAAAAAACTCCGGGATTATTCCCAAATATCCCGTTCAAAAAATATGCTTTTTCTCGGGCGAAAATACACTCTTTCCGTGCTAAGTGAAAGTAGGGTTTCGACAGATTTTTCCCTCGCAACTGTAAAACTTATCAATCCTTTGAATAGTTAACGTTTTGTACACTCTCGTAGAACTTCCCGGAAAAAAAGTAAAGACGGGAGGGAGGAGTTTTGGAAAGACCTTTGATTTGCAGGAGCATATACGCTGCATATTTTCCTATTACGGAAGTATAAATTCGAATTGCACCAAACACTGAGCGCTAGTTTCCGGAGCGTTGAAACCGACGTTGCGATGTCCTTTTGTAGGCCAATCATATCTCATGCCATGTGATCTCGCCAGCCGATAACAGCAGATATTCAGAGCATAGGACACGTATTATAGTCAGCCAATAGCAAGATCACTGGTTACGTAGCGTGAACACACAAAGAGGAAAAGTTAACGATTTACATTGATATACATAGTACAGCTACAAGAAAAGCTAAGCTTTCACATATAATACAGTTATAAGAGTCGAGGGGCATGAAACGGAAGCAGTGGTTCGGAAGGGAGTGAGACAGGGATGTAGCTTCTCCCCGATGTTGTTCAATCTGTATATTGAGCAAGCAGTAAAGGAAACCCAAGAAAAATTCGGTGTAGGTATTACAATCCATGGAGAAGAAATAAAAAATTCGAGGTTCGTCGATGACATTGTAATTCTGTCAGAGACAGCAAGGGACTTTGAAGAGCAGTTGAACGGAATGGGGAGTGTCTTGAAAGGAGGGTATAAGATGAACATCAACAAAAGCAAAAACGAGGATAATGGAATGTAGTCGAATTAAGTCGGGTGATGCTGAGGGAACTAGATTAGGAAATGAGACACTTAATGTAGTAAAGGAGTTCTGCTATTTGTGGAGCAAAATAACTGATGATGGTCGAAGTAGAGAGGATATAAAATGTAGACTGCCAATGGCAAGGAAAGCCTTTCTGAAGAAGAGAAATTTGTTAACATCTAGTATTGATTTAAGTGTTAGGAAGTCGTTTCTGAAAGTATTTGTATGGAGTGTAGCCATGTATGGAAGTGAAACGCGGACGACAAATAGTTTGGGCAAGAAGAGAATAAAATAGAAGCTTCCGAAATGTGGTGCTACAGAGGAATGCTGAAGATTACATGGGTAGATCACATAACTAATGAGGAGGTACTGAATAGAATAATGGAGAAGAGAAATTTGTGCCACAACTGGACTAGAAGAAGGGATCGGTTGGTAGGACATGTTCTGAGGCATCAAGAGATCACCAGTTTAGTACTGGAGGGCAGCGTGGAGGGTAAAAATCGTCGAGTGAGACCAAGAGATGAATACACTAAGCAGATTCAGAAGGATGTAGGTTGCAGCAGGTACTGGGAGATGAAGAAGCTTGCACAGGATAGAGTAACATGGAGAGCTGCATCAAACCAGTCTCTGGACTGAAGACCACAACAACAACATTGGTCTCTAAGATTAACAAGCTACAACAGAAGCTAAGGTTTCACATGTAATACTGATCTTTTTTTTTTTTGCATGTGTTATACTTTAAGATACATCGTACAAATGTGCCAGTAAACTTAAAAGAATGACGTAAATGTCTGGTCTTCTGGGCTCGAAATTCTTGTGAGTGTCCGGTCCTCAAACTGTTCTGTTTTGGACGCTCTGTGATTCAAGAAATCCACCCCACTTTCTCACACGTGACATAATTCATCGTTCGTAAAAAGAAATTTACTTTGAAAGTACCGCTTTTCGAGCCACCGTTCGCAATGCTATCGGGAGACTGTTAGAAATAGGTTCGATTTAGCAGTTGCCAGATAGCGCCACAAAACAGGCATTGTTGCACACGTGCCGGCCGGAGTGGCCGAGCGGTTCTAGGCGCTACAGTCCGGAACCTCGCGACTGCTACGGTCGCAGGTTCGAATCCTGCCTCGGGCATGGATGTGTGTGATGTCCTTAGGTTAGTTAGGTTTAATTAATTTTCAGTTCTAAGGGACTGATGACCTCAGCAGTTAAGTCCCATTGCGCTTACAGCCAATTTGAACCATTATTGCACGTACGCAGCTGCAGTGGCGTAGGAAACTCGCATATTCATATGTATAAAGCACTAATGGAGCTTACATTACACCATAAAAGAAACAGGGCATCACAGGATACTCCCAAGAGCATCGGAATTTCGTAAACCATACTATAATGCGTAATTCGGTTTGAAGTGCACATTGGTTTTTTTCCAGATTCACAATTAAGTAGGTCCCATCTGATATTAAGGTTTTCAGTCTGGTTTTCGGGGTGTACATTTTCTTGCAGTACCAGTACTCTACGATCTCATTTTTGGTTCTTTATTATGTCACAATGCCATTCTGAAAGTATTTGTATGGAGTGTAGCCATGTATGGAAGTGAAACATGGACGATAGCTAGTTTGGACAAGAAGAGAATAGAAGCGTTCGAAATGTGGTGCTACAGAAGAATGCTGAAGGTTAGATTGGTAGATCACATAACTAATGAGGAGGTATGGAATAGAATTGGAGAGAAGAGGAGTTTGTAGCACGACTTGACTAGAAGAAGGGATCGGTTGGTAGGACATGTTCTGAGACATCAAGGGATCACAAATTTAGTATTGGAGGGCAGCGTGGAGGGTAAAAATCGTAGAGGGAGACCAAGAGATGAATACACTAAGCAGATTCAGAAGGATGTAGGCTGCAGTAGGTACTGGGAGATGAAGAAGCTTGCACAGGATAGAGTAGGATGGAGAGCTGCATCAAACCAGTCTCAGGACTGAAGACAACAAGAACAACAACACCAACAACAATGCCATACATGGCAGATAATGATAACGTCCACTTGAAATTCAGCGAACAGTTGGAAACTAGGTAATACTGTGGAATGAAACACTTCGTTTCAAATAAAATGATTGCCTCAGCGGAAAGATTAATAAAGCCAAATTTCTTTAGCAAACTTGCAAAAATAACTTCATTGTTCTGCAAGGCAATTGATGCATGACTGCTAATAACTTGGAAATAAAATAAAATCAGAAAACTGACAGTAATAATATATTTTTGCCCTCCGTAATTTTGTGAATGTATTTTAATTCACTTGATAGCTCCCGGCCACAGAAACCATTTGCGTGTTCATTTGACGTGGGAGCTGTAAACGCAGAGAAGCAGCGAAATCACTCAACGCAAACACGGGTCACGTGGAGGCGTTAACTAACGCCCTCCCCACTACAACTCAGACAATTCTGCGCATGCGCGATTCTGGCAGCTAGGGCGGGTGATAAAAATGTTTCTCGTTTGGATCTGGCTGCTTGCTTGTTTCTATCCAACCTAATGTGAACAGCTGTGACGTCATGCAGCGAGCAGTTTATTGTTACGAAGAATTACACAGTCTTCACCCAACGGCCTTTGAGATAGTTTTGCTATTTGCAGACGCTAGTGCGTGCTTGGTGTTTTGTTGTTGTAAATTGCGCATTTCCTTTGCCACTACAGTTTTATTTCTTTCTCTCTCGTTTATATTTTATTCTCCTGTATCGTTCTACAGTAGCAAGAGAATCAATTCTTACCTGTCAACATTAGAAAAATTTAACTGAAAGCTAAAACAATGAAAAATTCCCGAAATTGCGAAAAAATTTCCCGAAATTCCGAAAAAGTTCCCGGAATTCCGAAAAAGTTCCCGGAATTCCGAAAAAGTTCCCGGAATTCCGAAAAAGTTCCCGGAATTCCGAAAAAGTTCCCGGAATTCCGAAAAAGTTCCCGGAATGTCGAAAAAGTTCCCGGAATGTCGAAAAAGTTCCCGGAATGTCGAAAAAGTTCCCGGAATGTCGAAAAAGTTCCCGGAATGTCGAAAAAGTTCCCGGAATGTCGAAAAAGTTCCCGGAATTTCGAAAAAGTTCCCGGAATTTCGAAAAAGTTCCCGGAATTTCGAAAAAGTTCCCGGAATGTCTAAAAAATCCCGGAATTTCGAAAAAAATCCCGAAATTTCGAAAAATCCCAAAATTTCGAAAAAATTCCCGGAATTTTTGGAATTTCGAAAAATTCCTTGGTTCTTCCAGGTTTCCTCCCGGATGAAAAAATTCCCGGGTTTTTCCCGGTTGTCCCGAGTCGTATACACCCTGAATGTATTAACCGATAATAAATGTGGTTATGAGGCGAAGAAGTCACCGAGCGATGTTGGGGGGACACATTTTCATCTTGAAATGAAGTTACTTGAAGGTTGCAGAATGAATGTCTGAACTGCAGAAGGAATACGTAAATCGAATTACGGTGTAGCGTGTTGTAACTGCTAGTGATCCTCTGTGTGTTGTTAGCAGAACTTTATACGCATTGACTGCGCAATGCAACTCCCAATACCAATGAAGAATTCCTAAACTAAACTCCTCCGGCACAGGCCGTGAAGGCCCAACGGTACCGACCGGCCGCCGTGTCATCTTCTGCCCCACAGGAATCACTGGATGCGGATATGGAGGGGCACATGGTCAGCACACCAATCTCCCGACCGCGTGTCAGTTTCCGAGACCGGAGCCGCTACTTCTCAGCCGAGTAGCTCCTCAGTTTGCCTCACAAGGGCTGAGAGCACCCCGCTTGCCAGCGGCGCTCGGCAGACCGGTTGGTCACCCATCCGGGTGCTAGCCCAGCCCGGCAACGCTTAACTTCGGTGCTCCGACGGGAACCGGTGTTAACATCTGTGGGAAGGCCGTTGGCCGTAGAGAATTACACTCATTGCAAAATCACATTCAGCCCCTTAGGCGGCACTGAATCCACTAGTCCTGTTCAAAACTGATAACCTTCGTCCCTATGCACAAAGCAAATACATTAAATTCTCTTATCTCAAGAGCAGCAACGGAGCAACACGATATATTCTGGTCTCATAAAAAAAAAATAATGGTAGCTACAGGCTCAGCGGTGTGCAATGCTGGGCATAATACTTGAAATGTACATAAAATTATTTTCGCTAATAAACGAAAACATTTAAGAAAAACCCAGATTCTTTAAAAAAAAAACAGCTTCTTTAAAAAACGTATGACCTGGACTGGGAGGCGGTACTGATTGTGGTGAATTACTAACGATGATTTTTTTTTGTGGAATTATATTGCAAGTGCAGTTTGGCATTTCAAAAACATTAGACAACGGAAGTTACTTTGGTCAAAAAAAAAGAATTAAATCACACACCAGTGGCCATTAAAATTGCTACACCAAGAAGAAATGCAGATGCTAAACGGGTATTCATTGGACAAAAATAGTATACTAGAACTGACATGTGGTAACATTTTCACGCAATTTGGGTGCATAGATCCTGAGAAATCAGTACCCAGAACAACCACCTCTGGCCGTATTAAGGGCCTCGATACGCCTGGGCATTGAGTGAAACAGAGCAGGGATGGCGTGTACAGGTACAGCTGCCCGTGCAGCTTCAACACGATACCACAGTTCATCAAGAGTAGTGACTGGCGTATTATTGTTGCTCGCCCACCATTGACCAGACGTTTTCAATTGGTGAGAGATCTGGAGAATGTGCTGGCCAGGGCAGCAGTCGAACATTTTCTGTATCGAGAAAGGCCCGTACAGGACCTGCAACATGCGGTCGTGCATTATCCTGCTGAAATGTAGGGTTTCGCAGGGATCGAATGAAGGGTAGAGCCACGGGTCGTAACACATCTGAAAGGTAACGTCCACTGTTCAAAGTGCCGTCAATGCGATCAAGAGGTGACCGAGACGTGTAACCAATGGCACCCCATACCACCACGCCGGGTGATACGCCAGTATGGTGATGACGAATACACGCTTCCAATGTGCGTTCACCGCGATGTTGCCAAACACGGATGCGACCATCGTGATGCTGTAAACAGAACCTGGATTCATCCGAAAAAATGACGTTTTGCCATTCGTTCCCCCAGTTCGTCGTCGAGTACACCATCGCAGGCGCTCCTATCTGTGATGCAGCGTCAAGGGTAACCGCAGCCACGGTCTCCGAGCTGATAGTCCGTGCTGCTGCAAACGTCGTCGAACTGTTCGTACAGATGGTTCTTGTCTCGCAAACGTCTCCACCTGTTGACTCGGGGATCGAGACATGGCTGCACGATCCGTTACAGCCGTGCGGATAAGATTCCTGTCATTCCGAATGCTAGTGATGCGAGGCCGTTGGGATCCAGCACGGCGTTCCATATTACCCTCCTGAACCCACCGATTCCATATTCTGCTAACAGTCATCGGATCTCGACCGACGCGAGCAGCAATGTCGCGATACGATAAACAGCGATCGCGATAGGCTACAATCGGACCTTTATCAAAGTCGGAAACGTGATGGTACGCATTTCTCCTCCTTACACGAGGCATCACAACAACGTTTCACCAGGCAACGCCCGTCAACTGCTGTTTGTGTATGAGAAATCGGTTGAAAAGTTGCCTCATGTCAGCACGTTGTAGGTGTCGCCACCGGCGCCAGCCTTGTGTGCATGCTCTGAAAAGCTGATTATTTGCAGATCACAGCATCTTCTTCCTGTCGGTTAAATTTCGCTTCTGTAGCACGTCATATTCGTGGTGTAGCAATTTTAATGGCCAGTAGTGTATTTACTAACTCACCCAGAAACCATGAGATGTTTGCAGCAAGTGGTATCTAACCTCACTAATCCAGCATAAATGCACATCATCAAATTACATATAGCTCTGTTAACAAATCTTAGAAGGATTACAGAAGTGAAATAGCTAACTAGCCTTACTATCAAATCAGTTTACGTTTATTCTGGGGTTACTCAGCAAGTACAAATTATCAGCCAATTCATCGATACTAACGCGCTGGCAAAACAAAAATCATAATTATTTAATATCTTTACCTTGCTTGCATGAAGACCTCTGCTTACATGTTCTCGTACTTCCTACCTTAAACTATAGCACTTGGTGGCTTCATAGAGCTCACCACAAAAACGGCCGACTCCATCATCTTTTGCTCACCCATTGTTGTGCTCCAGCAGTACAATCTCAGACCACAAACAATATCTTTGGCTCTGCGCTCGTGCAGAGGCCGCGAAACGCGTTACGTATCATATTCTGGTACCACATACAAGTGTTCCCCAGTAGACTTTTCAATGGTTACACCTCGGAAAAGCAATTCGCATTACCCCATACCGTCGCTTTACCACCGGATGAATAAATTATCCTTTGTGAATGAGCGCTGGTCTCTGTTTCAGCTCAACCATTCCTTAGCATAGAGACGCCATTTCTCGTCAGCAGGAACGACACGAGATAGGAGTGGTCCGTGTTGTTCACAAACAAATTGATGACACGCAAGTAGAGATGCACTTGGCGACCGCCCGCTGATTTGCGTAATTCTGGCTCAGAGCCTGCGGTACCCACACACTGAATCTTCCCCACAGCACTCAAAATGCCTCACGACGGTGCAATGATCACAGTTCACCGCAGTTGGCAGTTCTGGAGTGCACTGGCACCGATCACTGTGGAGTAATGGGTTTAAACTGTATTCCTCAGTCACCGAAGATATTCCTGAACTTGCAGTCACAAATGTGAAAAACGTCCTCCTCAAAACGAGGAAACCATTTTCTTGCCCTGCATTGTCCAGCGGCACGCATACCTAAAAAAACCGCAGGCAGAAAGTATCACTTCAGTATTAATTCAACAAACAAGAAACAACTCCTTTCTTTCTAGGGAATTACCAACAAAATATGGTGTACCACAGGGCTCAATCTTAGGTCCACTACACTTCTTGATTTATGTCGACGACTTAGTTGAATATATGAGTCTCACAAAAACTATCCTGTTTGCTGATGACACCAGCATATCGCTCACTGGATCCAGTCCAGGAACTTTGCTGTGCACACCAGAAAGTTCTATGGAAAGTTTTTCTTTAATTGGTTCACAAAAACAAACTCATTACACATACTGAAAAAACTGTGTGTGTCGATTTTCGTTTAATTCCTCCAACTAATCAAATGTCTATTCAAGCACAATCCCCTAGAAAATGTGTCACAAAATTCTTGGGTCTTTGAGTTCAGCAAGACTTAAAGTGGGACACACAAACATAACTTGTGTAGAAAACTATCATCTGTGTGCTATGGTGTAAGAATTTTAAACGCGACAACAAGCAAAACAACAGTACTGCACGCATACTATGCACAGTTCGACTCACTAATCCGATATGGGATCATTTTCTGGTGATACACAACTCACAGTGTAAAGGTTTTTAGAATGCAAAAAAGAGCTTTAAGAATAATGTGGCGCCTTAAAAGGATGGAGTTCTGTAAATCCAATTTTATTGAGCTTGGTGTTCTAAATGTTCCAAGTTTATTCATTTATGAAACTATCTTGCTCACTAGGGACTACCTCCTGAAAACAGGCAAACTGTTACAGAACAAAAATGTACACAACTATAGTACCAGAAGGGAATCAAATATGCATCAAAAATATCACAGAACAACCACCTATCAGAGGAGCGTAATTAACATTGTTGTAATACTACACAATCAGATACCAGAGGAAATAAAAATTACTACTCATCCAATATTTAAACTTAAACTAAAGTCATTTCTAATAAAGCACTGTTTCTATTCTGTCAGAGAATTTCTGAATAAGTAACAAAATTAATTGTAATAGGCACCTAATTTTAATTTGCCTACTATTTTGCTAATACTATGTATTATTGTAACTAATCTTTGACCTGTCTAATATCAATTGTACAATTTGTGCTATATGATAAAACTGGACCAATAAAAAAAATCTATCAATCTATCAATCAATGTGCCGTCGCCATGGCAGAATTACACGAACTAAGTTATGAATTGTTGCCACACCCGCCTTATTCACTTGATATAGCTCCATCAGACTTCCCTCTTTTCCCAAAACTCAAATTTTTCTCGGTCGGGAAGATTCACATCTAACGAAGAACTGATACTCGGAGTTGGCAACTATTTTGCAGGCCTGTAGGAAACTCATTTTGGAGATGGGACCAAGGCATTGGAACATCGTAGGACAAAGTGCACTAATCTACAAGGAGACCACATTGGCAAATAAAAAAATTCAGTCATCTAAGTAGTTTTTTCTATTCCGTTCCGAGAACTTTTCAAACCACCTTCATATATTGAAAATAAACCGTTACTTACGGTGTGGCAGTAGTTTAACGGTCTCACACTTACGAGGCTGTTTGTTTACAAAGATTACAAAGACGAACAGCAACATTACTGTATACGCTCCACCACAATTTTCTTTAAACAGTGTGTGTGTGTGTGTGTGTGTGTGTGTGTGTGTGTGTGTGTGTGTGTGTGTTCTCACAAATTACTTTGTTCAAATTTGTAGGCAAAAGTTTTCGCCCCCGCAGCTAGATGCTACCTCTAGCATAACGAACACTGTTCTAGTAGGCGAATTTCCACTGTAATCTCCTTTCCCTTTTTTATCTGACGTGTCTTTTTCTTTTTTGCTGCTGGCGAATCTTGCGGGACGTATGGTCGTGATACCGTAAATTTCTTCATTCGCGACGTTTCATCCAAAACTGCGTTGGACGTCCAGAGGTGCACTTCGTTCCGCCATCTAAAAGAAGACGCCAAGCTCAGTAACCCAATTTCCCAGGAACTTCGCTCACTGGAAGTGGGGCCAAATAAGCGAACACGTGTCTTGCTCATCCGCACACGATCGACCGTTTCTCGGAAGGCGACGGTCAAAGATTCTGACGAAACTTGAGATGCCTTGTAGCGCGCGAGAATCTCAATCGATATGGTCGCATACTGGTTATCGTCGCTTTTGCGCCCCCGTGTTCGAAGCCCAGTTATTGTTTCTATTTTTTTTTTCCATTTACCTATGCATCTCCGTAGAAGGTTACCACACGAATATTTCTTACGAAATTGTAAAATTACATCCGGGTTTCACAAGTCTCTCACATTTATTACATAATACACCCGTGTATGGTATTTTCAGGTGTTAACAAAACTTTTGAGGGGGGTAGGACGTCAAACAGGTCGACTTGGAGCAGGAGAGGCACCACGTGACATTTTAATTTCCACTGTCAATACTATTTCAAATAAATTCGTAAAACTTCGTCAGCATGACCAGGAAGGATTCAGGATTCACACTCATAGCTGTGGAAGTTCAAAAATATAAAACAATTTTTT
Organism: Schistocerca piceifrons; assembly: GCF_021461385.2. Classification (NCBI taxonomy): domain Eukaryota; kingdom Metazoa; phylum Arthropoda; class Insecta; order Orthoptera; family Acrididae; genus Schistocerca; species Schistocerca piceifrons. The sequence continues at coordinate 6,165,412 of NC_060148.1, forward strand.
TTACATGTGTAATTTCATAGTTTTTTCACTTACTACTGGCTGCATTTGTTGCTACAGGTACACTTTTCTTCATAACTAAGAGCTATTCTTCGACGACATTTTCACTGCTAATTAAACACAATTCCCTAAACGCAAAACTCTAGAAGTTTGCAAATCTATTAAAAACGGTGCTAAAAATTTTGATTATTAACTATAAAATCTGAGCTTTTTCTTAACTTAAAGTTTAAAATGCAACTGTTCATTCAGTTTTTCACAAATTAAATAAATTCTAGAGTTTGTAAGCTGTGCAGAGCTCTTCACTGAATCTCTCCTACTTATGAAGAAAATTGTACGTATAGCAACAAATGCAGGCAATAGGACGTGAAAAGAAATGACGAAATTTGACTTGTAAATAAAATTATTCTGTGATGTTTTTGAACTTCCTCTCCTGTGAGTGTAAATCCTGAATCCTTCCTGGTCGTGCTGACAAAGTTCTGTGAATTTTGTAAAAGTAGAGAGAGCGGAAATTAAAATGTCCTGTGGTGCCTTTCCTGCTTCACGTCGGCCCCTTTTACATTCTACCCCCCTTAAATTCTCAATTCTTATACATCAAACAATGGAAAATCCATGATGAAATGTATCAATATTGTGAAAAGGAAAGTTTCTACTCACCATATAGCTGAGATGCCGAGTCGCAGATACGCACAACAAAAAGACTTTCACGATATCAGCTTTCCGCCAAAAAAAAACAAAAAACCTTCGTTAGAAATATACAGGTGTATATAATCTTTTTTTTTCGTAATGTGGGGCCACAGTCATATTTATTTAAAGTCAGTACCACCATTACACTTCCTTATTTGCAGTGTTACATTTACACGATCATGATTTTTTCGGTTTCAAAGTCCGATTATCACATGTTTTAAGTGTTATACAGTGCCTAAGATGGCACAGTATGCCATCTCAGGCACTGTATAACACTTAAAACACCTGATAATGGCACTTTGAAACCGAAAAAATCATGACCGTGTAAATGTAACACTGCAAATAAAAAAAAAAAACAGTGTAATGGCGGTACTGACTTTGAAGAAATATACAGGTGCGGTTTAGTTGCCTGACAGTGCAGTGGTGTGTGTCAGTTCCGTTTGCGCGCGCGCGCCTGTGTGTGTGTGTGTGTGTGTGTGTGTGTGTGTGTGTGTGTGTGTGTGTGGTCTATTTTTGAAGAAATCCTTACTGGGCGAAAGCTTTATTTGTGACTGTCATTTTGTAGTGCCGTGTTTCTTGACTTCCGCAAGGCGTTCGATACAGTTCCCCACAGTCGTTTAATGAACAAAGTAAGAGCATATGGACTATCAGACCAATTGTGTGATTGGATTGAAGAGTTCCTAGATAACAGAACGCAGCATTTCATTCTCAATGGAGAGAAGTCTTCCGAAGTAAGAGTGATTTCACGTGTGCCGCAGGGGAGTGTCGTAGGACCGTTGCTATTCACAATATACATAAATGACCTTGTGGATGACATCGGAAGTTCACTGAGGCTTTTTGCGGATGATGCTGTGGTGTATCGAGAGGTTGTAAGAATGGAAAATTGTACTGAAATGCAGGAGGATCTGCAGCGAATTGACGCATGGTGCAGGGAATGGCAATTGAATCTCAATGTAGACAAGTGTAATGTGCTGCGAATACATAGAAAGAAAGATCCCTTATCATTTAGTACAATATAGCAGGTCAGCAACTGGAAGCAGTTAATTCCATAAATTATCTGGGAGTTCGCATTAGGAGTGATTTAAAATGGAATGATCATATGAAGTTGATCGTCGGTAAAGCAGATGCCAGACTGAGATTCATTGGAAGAATCCTAAGGAAATGCAATCCGAAAACAAAGGAAGTAGGTTACAGTACGCTTGTTCGCCCACTGCTCGAATACTGCTCAGCAGTGTGGGATCCGTACCAGATAGGATTGATAGAAGAGAGAGAGAAGATCCAACGGAGAGCAGCCCGCTTCGTTACAGGATCATTTAGCAATCGCGAAAGCGTTACGGAGATGACAGATAAACTCCAGTGGAAGACTCTGCAGGAGAGACGCACAGTAGCTCGGTACGGGCTTTTGTTGAAGTTTCGAGAACATACCTTCACCGAAGAGTCCAGCAGTATATTGCTGCCTCCTACGTATATCTCGCGAAGAGACCGTGAGGATAAAATCAGAGAGATTAGAGCCCACGCAGAGGCATACTGACAATTCTTCTATCCACGAACAATACGAAACTGGAATAGAAGGGAGAACCGATAGAGGTACTCAAGGTACCCTCCGCCACATACCGTCAGGTGGCTTGCGGAGTATGGATGTCGATGTAGATCTGCGACTCACTTCCTGTATATCATTCTTATACCAGTTATCATATTAATTCTTACCTTTATCGTTCAGGAAGATTTGATGCATTCCTTTGGCCTATAGCGATCGTAGAAGTATTCGAAACATAAAAATTACGAACATAGCGCGCATAGCGCCAAGACACGTTTGCCACAGGAAAGTTCCTTCTTATGAACCTCACTCGGAGGAAAAAAACCGTTTTTAACATTACTGAAACTTTCACGCGTTGGTAATATTTTGGCAGCAAACAGTACAAAACGGATTACTTAACCCAAAACCGTGGATGTTACTGGTTACGACTCAAAACACACTAGATGAATGTCGTCGAAAACAATTTGAAATAAACGTGGGAAGATAAATGGAAAACTAAAATGGAAACAATAAGGTGGTTTCGAACAGGGGGCGCGGAAGTCCGAATTCGTGACGCTAGCGCTTCTGACGGAGACGATTCACCCTCCAAAAGACACATACAGTCGATGTAGCTCAAAAACTTTGACCGCCGTCTTCCCACAAACGGTCCAGTACCTACCTATAAGCTGAGACGCATGTTCCCTTATTCTGACCAGTCTTCCACTGAGCTAAGTTTCTGAGAAATCGGATTATGGCACTTGTGTTCTCGTGAGCGACGTAAGACAGAACCCGCTCCTCTGTCGGCAAGCGGGGTACATGAAATTCAGTGTTCGTGTGGTGTGGCCTACACTGCAACCAGAAAGACAGCAGTGAATATACGGCTAAAGAAACAATAAGGCCTTTGTCGCCTAGGAAAAATAGAAAAATCAGCTGCAGCAGGGCATGCTATTTAGTCAAGATATTGTCAACTGTAGTTTTCCGAAATTTTGTCTGCAATGGCGAAGCTGTACAGAGAAGTCATCAAAATATACGTAAGAGGGCTTTCAAAAAGTAAGGCGACTTTTCAAAAATGCGCGGGCAACGTACATTCGATTATCGATCTTTTTTTATGTTAGTACACACGTCCTGAGCATATGTTCAGAGCATCGAGTGTACAACATACTTAGTTTATTTTTGACACACGTTGGACGTGTTTTAGTGTGTTCGGCGATTTTCGATTATTATAAAAAATGGAGCAAAGAACTTGCATCAAATTTTGTGTGAAAAATGGAATCAAGTGCTCAAAAACACTTGAAATGTTGACAGTGGCATACGTGAGCCTGCTCTCTCTCTCTCTCTCTCTCTCTCTCTCTCTCTCTCTCTATATATATATATATATATATATATATATATATATAGAGAGAGAGAGAGAGAGAGAGAGAGAGAGATACCGGCTCTTCCGAGATGGCAGAGAACCGCTCTGGACGCCCCAGCACAACAACAACAGATGATAACGTCGAAGAAGCTATGAAGAAAATTGTTTTGGACAATCGTCAAATTACCGTAAGAAAAGTGGCCGAGGACGTTGGCGTATCGGTCGGCTCGTGTCAAGCAATTTTTCCCGATGTTTTGAGCACAGACGTGTGTCGGCGAAGTTTGTTCCGAAACTTCTCGATTCTGATCAGAAGAACTGTCACAGAGCATCGCTCAGGATTTCTTGAATGATGACAGTGATGATCCTGTTTGCTCGAAAGGGTCATGGAACTGATGATGAAGCATTACTTTACGATTATTACGTCGAAACCAAAACCCAACGTCCCAATGGGAGCATAAAAAAAAGAAAAAAAACCACGCAGAGTTCAATCACTTTTTTTTTCTCAATTACCATGTCTTAGTGCATGATGGATTCTTGCCTCAAGGTCGTACAGTCATTAAGGAGTATTACGTTCACGCTATGCGCGGTTTGCGAGACGCGATACGCAAAAAACGTCTGGAATTGTGCAAAGGCTTTTGCATCACAACAACGCACCTGCTCATTCATCGGCGCTTGAGAGAGATTTTCTGGCCGAAAACAACACGGCCACTACGCTTCAGCCACCGTATTCGCCGGATTTGGCCCCGTGCGCGACTTTTTCCTGTTCCAAAAAAAACTGAAGATGGCTATGAAAAAACGAAGATTTTCAACGATTAAGGAAATAAAAACGGCATCGCTTGAAGTAGTCAAGGCTGTACCAAAAAGTACTTACGAGAAGTGCTACAAGGATTGGAAGAAGCGTTGGCACAAGTGTATTGTATCTGAGGGGGATTACTTTGAAGGGGACAACATGAGTATTTATGAATAAATTAATATTTTTTAATGAAAATATGAAGTCACTTTTTGAACACAACTCGTACATGTGGATAATTTTAACAGAAATGACGAAGCCATGAAACTTTACGATATATGGGTAATATCTCTACACAATCAGTAGATAAATTTTTATCTTTGACGTACGGCAGTTCGATAGTTTTATCTCCGAGAAGTATTGTCTCTGCCGATCACGTATAAACTAGCCCGCCCGTTTCCGCGCTACCCGTCTCAGTCAGCACGACTCAGCGGAAACAGGGGCACCTCTGAGGATGTCCACCACAGTTCTGGCCGAAACGTCAGGTGACACACAAGATTCGCCGACCCGGGAGATTCATCAGTAACTGTGACATCCGTAATAAAAGCGTTCACTCTGTCTCCTTCTGCATTCATTAACTGCCGCATCATGGACACACCCTTCCCTTGGAATGCCATGGCCAATAGGAAAGCCCCGTTCTCATCTGAAGTACAGGACACAAAACAATCATGCAAATTAGGACTGCTGATATATTTTTTTTAAAATACAGGTTATCCGATACATCGATACTGAATATATGATCGATAACGACCCTCGATGTATGGACGGAAAGTATCGATATATCAACCGCAATAAAAGATATCGACGCACCGGCCCTCAAAAATATCGGTTGCACACTGTAAATACACAGCAGATTTTACAGCTGTATATATAACTATTGCTTTATTATTAGATATTTTGTAAATCAACAGCCTAGCGGTGTGTCTATCGCACTTAGAGCTTGGCGACAACCAAATTGCTAACAATACTAATTGCACGTGCAGTAAGTAATGTGTCTGTCAAATGGTTCAAATAGCTGTCAGCACTATGGGACTCAACATCTGAGGTCATAAGTCCCCTAGAACTTAGAACTACTTAAACCTAACTAACCTAAGGACATCACACACATCCATGCCCGAGGCAGGATTCGAACCTGCGACCATAACGATCGCGCGGTTCCAGACTGAAGCGCCTAGAACCGCTCGGCCACACCAGCCGGCCGATGTGCCCGTCGTTTGGTTTCGTCGCAAATCGGATTTTAACCCTCCCTCCCTCCCCCCCCCCCCCCCTCTTCCAGTGCAACCGGAGTAGTACGTAGTGCGACCTATACTTGCTTCCGCAAAGTCAAAGAGAAAGACTGCGCGCGAATGCTCCAAAAAATAGCAAGACTCCCTCACACCGTGAAAGCAAAATTATGTTCTACTATAGTTCCAAAAGAATAATTTCAAATATTCACCGAAAACTGCGAAAAAAGTAAAATAAAAAGAAAATATCGCCACTCGATACTGCCATTTCAGTATTTTATGAACAGCCCACTGCAAATAGGCTACGAAGCCGGATTGCTAGTACAATCATTCTGGTCCTGCGTGGATTGATAACACCAGCGTAGCAGCAGTTGCTGGAAACCTATTAACTTCCTCCCGCATACCCCCCCCCCCCTTTTACACACACACACACACACACACACACACACACACACACACACACACACACACCACTCTGCTCCTAGCGCTTCTCCTTGCCTCATTAGTACAACCAGCGCATTCAATCCACTGATTTAAGGGGACGCTGTATGTCCTATACCGCCAATGTTAAATTATCGAATTTTGAGACCCATTACCTTAAATACTTTTTAAGACGCCAACTTACAACTTTCTATAATTATTGAATGCACCTTTCTAGATACACTGATCAAGAATTATTACTAAAATTGTACTGTTGGGCATGTCATCATCTTTTTTACAAGCACTCAATTTTGTGACAGAATTCTGTAAACAAATGAACATAAAAACAGAACAACTCAGGATGTTTTAATTATTCTAGTTCCATACATATGTTGAATCTCACACTTGATATGCTGTGAAAATTTCATGTCTCTACCATCACTACTTTTTTAGAAAACGATTCATTTATTGCAAAATATGTAGTTCGGAGATATTGAGGTTTAAACCTTCTTTATTACAAATTCTTACACAGACTTACATTTCTGCGTCTTTTATGCACTAGAATTGCCCTGCCCCATAGTCTGTGTCTTCTTCAGTGCCACAACAGCCCAGCCCTTGCTGCCTCCTCTTCTTTCTTCCTCCTTTTGTCATTTGCTGAGCAGCTAACTCTGCTTCACGTACACGAAGCTCATCCAGTTCTCGCAGTCCTTTAGCTGTGTTCTGTCCAAATCTTACCCCAAACTTCTCCAGAACCTTAAGCCTTTCATAATTCCCACCATTAAAAGTTATTATAGCGTGAGAGACTGCTAACATCGTCAGACCAACAAATACATTTTTAGGCACACGGGACCACACAATATTATTGAAGGACTTATTCACATTCTGGGTCTTCCCATGTAAACACTTCTTTACGAGCTCAGGATTTGCCAGCTCTCCGTAAATAGGTTTGATTGCCTCCATTACTGTGTGTAAATTCAGAAAATTCAGCTTGCCTGTATTTACACCAAGTGTTTGCTGGAGGTGGACACAAATCATGACATGGCTAGGACAGGTGTTTTCAAGTACTTCAGAAGAAAATGCAGGTCTCACATATCTGTTACCCGCAAATTTGCGTTTCTTCAACCTACTTTCACTCTTACTCATGATAATCACACTACTTTCAACGAAAACTAGTATTAGAAACAAATGACTGAATTGTTTTATCGGAGTGCCAACTTCTGAGACGTAGCAGTAGCCACGAAACAACGCAAATCGCAGCCTTCTAGACTGTGTACGTCCCAAGACTTGACTGCTCAACCGTGGCAGTGTATGGGTAGACGCGAAATTTGACAGTCACACCTCAACATTCAAAATATTATTTGAACGTCTCACAATTGTCCGATTTTAATGTATTACATATTAGGGTGACGTTCTTGAGGACAATATTATGGAAATGGAAGAGGATATAGATTATGATGAAATGGGAGATATGATACTGCGTGAAGAGTTTGACAGAGCACTGAAAGATCTGAGTCGAAACAAGGCCCCGAGAGTAGACAACATTCCATTAGAACTACTGATGGCCTTAAGAGAGCCAGTCCTGACAAAACTCTACCATCTGGTGAGCAAGATATATGAGGCAGGCGAAATACCTGCAGACTTCAAGAAGAATGTAATAATTCTAATCCCAAAGAAAGCAGGTGTTGACAGATGTGAAAATTACGGAACTATTGGTTTAATAAGTCACAGCTGCAAATTACTACCACGAATTCTTTACAGACGAATGGAAAAACTGGTAGAAGCCGACCTCGGGGAAGATTAGTTTGGATTCCGTAGAAATATCGGAGCACTTGAGGCAATACTGACCTTACGACTTTTCTTAGAAGAAAGATTAAAGAAAGGCAAACCTACGTTTCTAGCATTTGTAGACTTAGAGAAAGCTTTTGACAATGTCAACTGGAATACTCTCTTTTTAATTCTGAAGGTGGCAGGGATAAAATACATGGAGCGAAAGACTATTTACAATTTGTACAGAAACCAGATGGCAGTTATAAGAGTTGAGGGGCATGAAAGGGAAGTAGCGGTTGGGAAGGGAGTGAGACAGGGTTGGAGCTTATCCCAGATCTAATTCAATCTGTATATTGAGCAAGCAGTAAAGGAAACAAAAGAAAAGTTCGGAGTAGGTATGAAAATCTGTGGAAAAGAAACAAAAACTTTGAGGTTCGTCGATGACATTGTAATTCTGTCAGAGACAGCAAAGGACTTGGGAGAGCAGTTGAATGGAATGGACAGCGTCTTGAAAGGAGGATATAAGATGAACATCAACGAAAGCAAAATGAGGATAATGGAATGTAGTTGAATTAAATCGGGTGATGCTGCGGGAATTAGATTAGGAAATGAGAGGCTTAAAGCAATAAATGGGTTTTGCTATTTGAGGAGCAAAATAACTGATGATGGTCGAAGTAGATAGGATATAAAATGTGGACTGGCAATGGCAAGGAAAGCGTTCCTGAAGAAGAGAAATTTGTTAACATCGAGTATAGGTTTAAGTGTGAGAAAGTATTTTCTGAAAGTATCTGTATGGAGTGTAGCCATGTATGGAAGTGATACGTGGACGATAAATACATTGGACAAGAAGAGAATAGAAGCTTTCGTAATGTGGTGCTACAGAAGAATGGTGAAGATTAGATGGGTAAATCACATAACTAATGAGGAGGTATAGAATAGAATTGGGGAGAAGAGGAGTTTGTGGCACAACTTGACTAGAAGAAGGAATCGGTTGGTAGGACACATTCTGAGGCATCAAGGGATCACCAATTTAGTATTGGAGGTCAGGACGGATGGTAAAAATGGTAGAGGGAGACCAGGGGATGAATACACTAAACAGATTCAGAAGGATGTAGGTTGCAGTAGGTACTGGGAGATAAAGAAGCTTGCACAGGATAGAGTAGCATGGAGAGCTGCGTCAAACCAGTCTCTGGACTGAAGACCACAACAACATACATAATGTATTACATACGAAAATGTTCAGCAAAGTCCAAAGTGCATTACGGAGAAGAAAACAAGTAAAATTTCAACGAATTTTACGTACAATGTCCCCTTAAACGGAGTGGGCAAAATACGTAATACTGGCCCTGGTATATATGACTGCCCACGCCTAAGATAGGCAACCCAACTTACATCTCGCGCGTCAGGGAGAGACGATGTGACTCGGGTTGCCTACCTTAGGCGTGCGCAGTAGGTATTCCGTCGGCCGGCCTGTAGTACAGGTACAGGTACAAGTATGTCTTGTGGACTCACCGTTGTAGACGAGCGCGAAGAAGGCCTTCTTGACGAGCAGCTGCGTGTCAAAGACGACCAGCTTGGCGCTGGTGGGGATCAGGTCGTAGCACTTGTGGAAGCGGAAGAACTTGACGAAGATCTGCGCCTCGTCCTCCTCTGAAACAACAGCGGGCGGCGGCGTCAGACAACTTACACGCACAGTCACCACACAACTATGTAAAAAGAAAACCTCGTGTGGGAGTTATTCCGAGTAATATGGCAGTTTCCAGAACGAATTTTCACTCTGCTGCGGATTTGAAGTGTTCTGGCAGATTACAAGTGTGTGTATCTGACTCGGACTCGAAGCCGGGACCTTCACCACTGGCGGGCAAGTCCCTCAGGCGGGGTACTGGCGGAAGTAAAGATCTGACAGCTCGCGTTGCTCAGTCGGTAAAGGCGAAGGTACCTGCTTCGAGTCCACCTGGAAGTTCCAATATGGGAGTTAGGACATAGTTTGCGACTGTGTATACAGTCTTACCTGGACTATATGCGCATCGCTTTATTGGAAAACACCTCCGGCATTCAGTTTTCTGACTCGTGCATCTCCACGCCTCCTTCCACAAACAGGCGTTAAATTTTTTTAACAATTCATTTCTTAGCGTTTGGCGTAGTAGATCACATGAATCAAATATAAACAATATACAATACAAACATTAAGTATGCATGCAAAACCTACAGCTCATATAAAAGAAAAAGAAAGAATCGATACAAATAAAGACACAAAATATATAGGACCACAAAGTACGAGGTGGTTTGACAAGTCTGGTGAATTTCCATGAGAGAATGAAACATTCTTTTTTGCGCCTTCATTGTTGGTAAGCTTGAGTGTGCCGGGGTTTGTATAAAAAGTTTCAATAGCGTACAGTTGACTGTTGACAGCCGCCTCAATTGATCAGTCCACCGACTGCGACTGACAAAGGAGAAAACAGAGTTTCGTGCTGTTAATAAACATTTCCATTTGCAGTATTTGAGTGCCGCACAAATCAAAACAGAACTGCCTGAAGTTCACGCGGACTCTGCACCGTCATTGAAGATCATTTATTTTTTGGATTAAAGAATTAAAACGTGGTCGACCAACTACCGAAGACCGTTCCGGCCATCCAGTTGAGGTCGCTATAGAGGAAACCATCGACGAAATAAAAAATAAAAAAAAAAACCACTTGAGATTGCTGAGACTGTAGACATCTCAACTGAGCAAGTGGACAATATCGCGCTCGGAGAGTTGGCTACGAAGAAGATGGGCGCTATATGGGTGCCGCGATTGCTCCGAGTCTACCGAAACCGCATCCGGCACAAGATTTCAACGCAATCTCTGCATGTCCATCTTTTTCAAAGATAGTTGCGGAACTTGGCTGTTCGATACAGCATGTCAAATCGAACACATCTCAGCCGTCTAGTTTCCAAACTTACTTTATCTGGCTTCCAGTTTCGGCGATTTACTAGGCTGTCTTCACGCCCCTGACCGTCGTGTAGGAATATTCCAACTCGGTTCTGACCAGAAGAGGGGCCAGGAATACTGGTGTTGAAACTTCCCGGCAGATTAAAACTCTGTGCCGGACCAAGACTCGAACTCGGGACCTTTGCCTTTCGCGGGCAAGTGCTCTACCATCTGAGCTACCGCCCCGTCCTCACAGCTTTACTTCCGCCAGTACCTCGTCTCCTACCTTCCAAACTTTACAGAAGCTCGTCTGCGAAACTTGCAGAACTAGCACTCCTGAAAGAAAGGAGAGCTTCTGTAAAGTTTGGAAGGTAGGAGACGAGGTACTGGCGGAAGTAAAGCTGTGAGGACGGGGCGGTAGCTCAGATGGTAGAGCACTTGCCCGCGAAAGGCAAAGGTCCCGAGTTCGGGTCTCCGTCCGGCACACAGTTTTAATCTGTCAGGAAAATTTCATATCAGCGCACACTCCGCTGCAGAATGAAAATCTCATTCAATACTGGTGCTGTATTAGTAGATTTCTCCTTGCTTCAGCGATCACTTCAACCATCATCTGCCCATCAGATGGTGGTTGAAGTGTTCGCTGAAGCAAGGAGAAATTGCTACTAAGTCGGCCGCGGTGACCGAGAGGTTCTAGGCGCTTCAGTCTGGAACCGCGCGACTGCTACGATCGGAGGTTCGAAAAAATGGTTCAAATGGCTGTGAGCACTATGGGACTTAACTGCTGACGTCGTCAGTCCCCTAGAACTTAGAACTGCTGGCCCCTCTTTTGACCAGAACCGAATTGGAAACTTCCTACACGTCGGCGGGTGCCTGAAGATGGCGTAATAAATCGCCGAAACTGGTAGCCAAATAACATAAATTTGGAAACTCGACGGCTGAAAGGTGTTTAAATTTGACATCCTGTTTCAATGCGAAGTCTGGCGATGCTTAACTGCAGTCCGCAAGACTTTTTACGCCGATTTGTGACTACTGAAAAAACCTGGATCCATTATTAAACACCAGAGTCAAAACAGCAGCCGACACCATGAACAAACTCTGGTGAAAGTGAACCGAAGAAGGCAGAGATCACTTTGTCAACTGGTAAGGTGACGGCGTCCATTTTTTTTGGGGGGAGGGGGCGAATTCCCAAAGAACTATCCTCATAGACTACTTGGAAAAAGGCAAAACCGCAACTGGACTCTATTATACTTCATCGCTGAATCTTTTCAGACATGGGTTCGCTGAAAGGGTTGGCACGCAAAATAGTGCTCTTTCCACAGGATAATGTACCACCCCACAAATCAGCGATAACAATGGCCAAAGTGCACGAATTTGTCTTCGAACTGCTTCCTCATCAACCCTATTCACGAGTGACTTCTTCCTATTCCCCAACTTAAACCTCTGCTTGCTGGGAAGAAATTTTTCGATCGAGTGAGAAAGTAATAGTTTCAGTGAAGAAGTATTTTGCAGAGTTTGAGAGAACCTGTTTTTTCGATGAGATGGAAAAGCTGGTAGATCGCTGGACCACGTGTTTATCCTTCTGAGAAGTAAGGTGAGTTGTTCACAGAACTTTTTTTTTGTTTTACCGGGCTTATCAAATCAGCGTTGTACACGGAAACACAACCACAACCGAACGGCCACACTGCTGCTCTATTCCACCGCCTTTTCACTGGCATTCATGAATCCGGACCGCTCAGCAGTTAAGCCTGTCAGTGGAGAATCTTCAACTAACTTCTTCTGTATGTTTAACTGTCCCGCCCGTAAGTTTGGTAACACCACGTGATGTGTGGACCCAAGTAACTCCGAACGCAAATCGAATATGGTGAGGAGTGGCAAGTACCCTTCGCCAGGCACTGTTTCAGCGTCCGCTGCGACTTTCCAACACAGCTGCGTACAGAGCAATGTCGGGTGCCTGAGGCGTGCTGGACTGGAGAGTCCGAACAAAGGAACCGGCGCAGCGACGGCTGAAGGGCGCACAGCAAACAGACTCCAGCCCTCTCCAGCGCCGCTTTGTCTTCCAGGCCTGGCCTCCAGGGCAGCCGCCGCCGCTGCTTACACAGGTGCCGACCGTAACCACCGAAGCCTCTGGACCGTACACTGCAGTGCAGTCCAATACACAATCACTTCTTTGTACCAACCTTGAGTGTGCCGTAAGTTGGCATTACAACCTGAGCGACGTAGGGTAAATGCGAGGGTGGTTTGAGAAGTTCTCGGAATCACCACGAGCGTCAGCGCTAGCGCAACGAGTTGTTCACGTGATATTCACTGGACCGTTGCCTGTAAACACGTGCCACGTCAGCGTGTAATGTCTATTGCAGCGGTCTCTCCGCGATATTTTCAGAATTTATTTTATAAATTATACAGGGTGATTCAAAAAGAATACCACAACTTTAAAAATGTGTATTTAATGAAAGAAACATAATATAACCTTCTGTTATACATCATTACAAAGAGTATTTAAAAAGGTTTTTTTTTCACTTAAAAAACAAGTTCAGAGATGTTCAATATGGCCCCCTCCCGACACACGAGCAATATCAACCCGATACTCCAACTCGTTCCACACTCTCTGTAGCATATCAGGCGTAACAGTTTGGATAGCTGCTGTTATTTCTCGTTTCAAATCATCAATGGTGGCTGGGAGAGGTGGCCGAAACACCATATCCTTAACATACCCCCATAAGAAAATATCGCAGGGGGTAAGATCAGGGCTTCTTGGAGGCCAGTGATGAAGTGCTCTGTCACGGGCTGCCTGGCGGCCGATCCATCGCCTCGGGTAGTTGACGTTCAGGTAGTTACGGACGGATAAGTGCCAATGTGGTTGATTGTGGAATTTGCAGCTCTCTGCTAGCTCTGCGAGTCGATTTTCTTGGGCTGCGAACAAATGCTTGCTGGATGCGTGCTACATTTTCATCACTCGTTCTCGGCCGTCCAGAACTTTTCCCTTTGCACAAACACCCATTCTCTGTAAACTGTTTATACCAACGTTTAATACACCACCCATCAGGAGGTTTAACACCATACTTCGTTCGAAATGCACGCTGAACGACTGTCGTCGATTCACTTCTGCCGTACTCAATAACACAAAAAGCTTTCTGTTGAGCGGTCGCCATCTTAGCATCAACTGACGCTGACGCCTAGTCAACAGCGCCTCAAGCGAACAAATGTACAACTAAATGAAACTTTATAGCTCCCTTAATTCGCCGACAGATAGTGCTTAGCTCTGCCTTTTGTCGTTGCAGAGTTTTAAATTCCTAAAGTTGTGGTATTCTTTTTGAATCACCCTGTATAACTCAGTACATATCTCGAAATATCTCTTCTTATCTTACCGATTGCTAAACTTTAATATACGATTATTATCAATGCGAAGTAGTTTCAAGCCCTATTATTCCTTGGAGCGTGCATTTACTCCATGGAATAGCTCCTCTGCTATCTATGTTTTCTCTTATGAAAAGAATGATTCAGATCTTGCGGATTAGCCGTGAAAGAACGAAGATGTATACGTATGTATTGTTGAGCTAGTCGCCATCTTGATGAGATTCTGGCGGTGGTAGTGGTTAGTGTTTAACGTCCCATCGACAACGAGGTCATTAGAGACGGAGCGCAAGCTCGGGTTAGGGAAGGATGGGGAAGGAAATCGGCCGTGCCCTTTCAAAGGAACCATCCCGGCATTTGCCTGAAACGATTTAGGGAAATCACGGAAAACCTAAATCAGGATGGCTGGAGACGGGATTGAACCGTCGTCCTCCCGAATGCGAGTCCAGTGTGCTAGCCACTGCGCCACCTCGCTCGTTACGAGATTCTGTATGAGAAGGAATTTAATACATGAACTAAACTAAAGTAAGTGTGTTCGCGTATTGTTTAACTGATTATTATTGACAGTGTCTGCTTACTACGCTGTGTTGCACGGGATCAGTGGAGAACGCCTGATTTACACTGGACGAACCTGCCGTTTTGTACGCTCAAGGTATCCAGTTTATTACTTTCAAGAAATGGGCTAACACGGTCTTACCAGCAGATCTTCGGTCTTCCCCATGTGATCACCGAAAGTTAATAATTATTACAAATGTTTGCAGGAGATCGACTGACAATTTTCGTCGCACCGAGACTTCGAAATTGCTTCACTGCCTTTGGAATTTCAGTTAAGCTCAATTTAACCACGATAAAACAGTATTGAACTGTGTCAATGTGATGAGGCTGCTTTGTGAATGAAAATTCCCTTGATATACGCATGTTTTTTACTATCCTGATCACTGAAGCTAAATCAGGCCGGTGTGAGAGAGGTTTTTAAATTTCAGATCCCACAAAAAATATTAAAAGTGCTCTTTGCAATAGAGCTATGGCGGTGACGTGGCTCTGTTGTTCCCGCGTACTGATTTGCGAAGATGGAAAAAAAAAAAAAATCGACATTCGAGCAGTGATTAAGTACTTCGTAAAGAAAGGTATGAGAGCAAAGGGCATTCGTGCCCATTTCCAGAATACACTGGGGGACTCTGCTCCTTCATATTAAACTGTTGCCAAGTGGACAAATGAATTTAAATTTGGTCGGGAGAATTTAGATGATTATGCGACGATCGTTTAACTGCAGCCTATCTAGCCTCTGAATGTGAGACAGTGTTTTCTTTTTTCGTCTCTTTCCCCTTGTCAGGCGCAAGCTAATTGCTAGGGAAAAATTGACACGTTTCAGATATATCGAGTGTCAGAAGAGTCAACAGGGGCAGTGAGATCATGATCCGCGCAGTGGTCGGCCAAGATGAGTCACTAACCCAGAAATCGCTGCAAAAGTGCAGAAAATGGTGACGAAGGACCGCCGATTGAAAGAGCGCGAAATTGCTCCCGCTTCCCAGATGCCATCTGAAAGGGTACGTCAGATTTTAACTGAAGAATTAGAAATGTAAGAATTGTCTGCGAGGTGGGTGCCGCGACTCTTGACGCTGGCTGGATCAAAAACGCGCGAATATGGACATACGGGAACAATGTTTGGCCCGTTTTAGGAGAAACTAACAACATTTTTTGCGCCGGTCTGTGACCACAGATGAAACTAAGGTGCACTGGTACACCCGGAGACAAAACAACAGTCAAAGCAGAGGAAACATGCTGATTCTCCACCACCACAGAAAGCAAGGACAACTCCTTCGGCGGGAAAGGTCGCAGCACTAGTGTTCCGGGATGCGAAGGGGATTCTGTTTGTAGAATTCACAGTTCACAGGCGAAGTACTGTTGCTATGCCATGTTCGCATCGACCTTCTCTTCATAATTATGTTGCATAAATGGAGATGACGTTTTAATTAATGACGACGCCTTTGGCACGATTGTTTCATGTACCTCCACTGCACGATGTGATTTTAGTGTATTTTTGCTTCTGATGAAGGTATATTTAGGTATACCGAAACCGTGGTCAAGGATTTCAATAAATCATTATCCTACAACTGCTTGGCTGTTATCATTTACCGTGATGATTTTCGACAGTTACTGTTTCAGCCGTGCTTAAAATCTTGAAATTCCGATTCTAACACCGCACCCCTACCTCTTCCCTGTCCACTCCTGTTTCGTTCTTCGATCTCATCATCAGACTACAGAAACGCTCTCAGTTCCTCAGTGAAGAAACTCTCCGAGTCGGCCGCGAATCGAACTCGCGACCCCGGCACCTAGCGCCACTGCCACTAATCCCTATACCACAAGCTGTGGGCTATATCTGACAAATAATTGAGGACGTCGGTTGCAAAAGTGTTGCTCCGAGATGAAGAGGCTGGTGCGAATCGCACCGGTTAACTGATGAAGAAAACTGGAGGTGGCTAAGAAGCTGCGAAGAATGAAATGAGCGTGTGGCATTTCCAGCCGGGAGGCCCCATCTGGGTAAGTTTGGCCGCCAAGTGCAAGTCCACTGCGGTCGACGCCACATTGGGCGACTCGCGCTGGGTGATGAGGATGAAATGGCGATGAGGACAACACAACATCCAGTCTCCAACCCGGCTGGGAAGCGAACCTGGGCCCGCTGCATCGGAGGTTAGCATGTAACTACATTTTTTTATCTCATTGTGTTCGTTATGGGTCGTCGTATTTGTGCCGGGCGCACGTCCTAGGACGCTTGTTCAGGTTTATCGTTGGTTCACTGACGCAGATTATTTTTTATTATTACGGACGGCAGTTAACCCTCTGACGGGCACACGCTTAGCTACTGTGCCGGCGCCACTCGGCTAAGCAGGCGGACTAAGAATGTCCAGACCGCGGTCCCAGGGGCCTCCAGACTGCGGTCCCAGGGGCCTCCAGACCGCGGTCCCAGGGGCCTCCAGACTGTGGTCCCAGGGGCCTCCAGACCGCGGTCCCAGGGGCCTCCAGACCGCGGTCCCAGGGGCCTCCAGACCGCGGTCCCAGGGGCCTCCAGACCGCGGTCCCAGGGGCCTCCAGACCGCGGTCCCAGGGGCCTCCAGACCGCGGTCCCAGGGGCCTCCAGACCGCGGTCCCAGGGGCCTCCAGACCGCGGTCCCAGGGGCCTCCAGACCGCGGTCCCAGGGGCCTCCAGACCGCGGTCCCAGGGGCCTCCAGACCGCGGTCCCAGGGGCCTCCAGACCGCGGTCCCAGGGGCCTCCAGACCGCGGTCCCAGGGGCCTCCAGACCGCGGTCCCAGGGGCCTCCAGACCGCGGTCCCAGGGGCCTCCAGACTGCAGATGATGGATTTCTCCTTCCAAGTATGCAGCAGTGCTTGTGTGAAGTTTGGAAAGTAGGAGAGCAGTATTGGCAGCGATTTTGGGAGTAGTACGTCAGTAGCTCAGTCACTGAAGATACTGTCCACGGAAGAACTGGTGGGTTTGGGATGGGAGGAGACATGTCAGTCGAGCCTGAATGCGTGCAGCAGTGCATCAGACAGCTGTGTCGTTTCTACGCCGCGCCCGCCGTCGGTACCTGCGAGCAGCAGGCGGGTGAGCTCGTCCCTCCAGAGTGGGTTGACCTGCTCGAACTCGTGGATCTGGTCCAGGCGGTAGACCTCCTCCTCGCCCTCCTCTTCGATGGACTGCAGGCGAGGGTGGCGGACGGCGCTCGAGTAGAAGTGCAGCCGTATCATTCATCCACACGACGGGACCACCACACGTGACACTGTACCGGCGGAGAACGGTCCGAGGGACTGAGAACGGTCCGGCGGAGTGGGCGCGTGGGTCGGTCCGGTTACCTCGTCGCCACCTGCGCGCTCCTCCTGGATCAGCACCACCAGCCACACACAGACAATGACAGAACGCTGGGGCTGGACAGCACCGCACCCACACGAAACATCATACCAGGGGACACGAGTCCAATAGACGGTGCCAGAGGACTAGCCCCACACTGTTTGGATGGCACCAGGAACAGCCAGATAGTCAAGCGGTGATGGGACAGTCCAATAGTCCAACAGATGGCGTCACAGGGTCAACTCGGTTACATCTCCACTAGCTGTAACACGGTGCTACGTACACCTTCCCTCCAGGGGAGTAGGGTCCAATGCAGGGCGTCCAGTTTCGCATCAACAGCTACGTTTGTTCACCATTCAGAGCCACACCTAAACAGTTACCCAACAGTAGTGCATCCAAGCACCACGGACACAGTCAACGTCACTCCTACAGGAACTGTCCGAGGGCCAACCCATTATCACACCAACAGCTCATTTCCTCGTGCACCACCAGCCACACCCAGACAATTACTGAACCCTGCAACACAACGGAATGGCGTGGTAGTCTCTACATTGTGTGGCTGCCAGGTATGTTACTCCACACTGTAATGGGACACACTTTTCTAACTTTTTTTTATGAAAGTAGCCAATACCAATTTGGGGAACAAAATAACTGATGATGGTCGAAGTAGAGAGGATATAAAATGTAGACTGGCAATGGCAAGGAAAGTGTTTCTGAAGAAGAGAAATCTGTTAACATCCAGTATAGATTTAAGTGTTAGAAATCCCTTCTGAAAGTATTTGCATGGAGTGTAGCCATGTATGGAAGTGAAACGTGGACCATAAATAGTTTACACAAAAAGACAATAGAAGCTTTTGAAATGTCGTGCTAAATAAGGATGCTGAAGATTAGATGGGTAGATCACATAACTAATGACGAGGTATTGAACAGAATTGGGTTCAGAAATAGTTCAAATGGCTCTGAGCACTATGGGATTGAACTTCTGAGGTCATCAGTCCCCCAGAACTACAAGTACTTAAACCTAACTAACCTCAGGACATCACACACACCCATGCCCGTGGCAGGATTCGAACCTGCGACCGTAGCAGCGTCGCGGTTCCGGACTGAAGAGTTTAGAACCGCTCGGCCACCCCGGCCGGCAAAAATGAATCGTAAGCGTTGTAAATAATGGGTGAACCCAGGCAAACCTTCGACATCCACTGCAAGACCAAATCGCTTTGGAAAGAAGACAATGCTCTGTGTTTGGTAGGATCAGAAGGGCGACATCTACTATGAGCTGCTGACGTCGTTAACACTGATCGCTAGCCACAGCAAATGATCGATTTAAATCGGGCATTACGTGAACAACGACAGGAAGATTGAGAAAGGCAACACAACCTTGTATTCCTACAAGATAACGTCCCTTAACACACGCCGGCCGCGGTGGCCGTGCGGTTCTAGGCGGTTCACTCTGGAACCGAGAGACCGCTACGGTCGCAGGTTCGAATCCTGCCTCGGGCACGGATGTGTGCGATGTCCTTAGGCTAGTTAGGTTTAACTAGTTCTAAGTTCTAGGGGACTGATGACCACAGCAGTTGAGTCCCATAGTGCCCAGAGCCATTTGAACCTTAACACACAGTAAAACGACTCAGGGATACGATCGAGGCGTTCAGTTGCGCATGCGGCTTATTCTCCGGACTTGGCTATGTCCGATTATCATCTGTTTTCGTCACTCTGACACGCTCTCGCTGAACGAAGCTTCAGTACGTACGAAAATGTACGAAAATGTACGAAAATGTACGAAAATGTACGAAAATGGCTCGATGATTGGTTCGCCTCGAAAGAAGGACTTTTTTTTTGGTTTGGCATTCATAGCGTTACGGAGAGGTGCCAAGTAGACGCCGTGTTTCTCGACTTCCGCAAGGCGTTCGATACAGTTCCCCACAGTCGTTTAATGAACAAAGTAAGAGCATATGGACTATCAGACCAATTGTATGATGGGACTGAAGAGTTCCTAGATAACAGAACGCAGCATGTCATTCTCAATGGAGAGGTCTACCGAAGTAAGAGTGATTTCAGGGGAGTGTCGTAGGACCGTTGCTATTCACAACATACATAAATGACCTTGTGGATGACATCGGAAGTTCACTGAGGCTTTTTGCGGATGATGCTGAGGTATATCGAGAGGTTGTAACAATGGAAAATTGTACTGAAATGCGGGAGGATCTGCAGTGAATTGACGCATGGTGCAGGGAATGGCAACTGAATCTCAATGTAGACAAGTGTAATGTGCTGCTAATACACAGAAAGATAGTTCCCTTATCATTTAGCTACAATATAGCAGGCCAGCACCTGGAAGAAGTTAATTCCATAAATTATCTGGGAGTACGCATTAGGAGTGATTTAAAATGGAATAATCGTATAAAGTTGATCGTCGGTAAAGCAGATGCCAGACTGAGATTCATTGGAAGAATCCTAAGGAAATGCAACCCGAAAACAAGGGGAGTAGGTTACAGTACGCTTGTTCGCCCACTGCTCGAATACTGCTCAGCAGTGTGGGATCCGTACCAGATAGGGTTGATAGAAGAGATAGAGAAGATCCAACGGAGAGCAGCGCGCTTCGTTACAGGATCATTTAGTAATCGCGAAAGCGTTACGGAGATGATAAACTCCAATGGAAGACTCTGGCACAGAGACGCTCAGTAGCTCGGTACGGGTTTTGTTGAAGTTTCGAGAACATACCTTCACCGAGGAGTCACGCAGTATATTGCTCCCTCCTACGTATGTCTCGCGAAGAGACCGTGAGGATAAAATCAGAGAGATTAGAGCCCACACAGAGGCATACCGACAATCTTTCTTTCCACAAACAATACGAGACTGGAACAGAAGGGAGAACCGATAGAGGTACTCAAAGTACCCTCCGCCACACCCCGCTAGGTGGCTTGCGGAGTACGGAAATAGATGTAGAAATGCAAAAATACCACTGGAGATTACAGTGAATAAAATAATGCTTATCAGTTTGAAACAACAGACGTGTAACTATTGCAACCATGTTTCGGTTTCATACTTCTACACCTGGTAGATATGTGCAGTATTTAACAGCTATGAACACTATAGCCCACTCACGCGAACTGAAGTGGCCAGTGAAGAAAGCCAGTCCCTTTCAGAGCGCCGCATGACGCATTTTATTTTTCAAATGTATCATTATCAGTGAATATTTGCAACATATCTGTCTACCGTAGCGAAATGCGGAAGGTAATGATCAAGTTACACCGAATTTTTTTTTTTTTGGCGGGGGGGGGGGGGGGGGCAATATCTGAGGATGTTATTACATATTTCCTGCAGTTAGCCCATCGGTAACAACCTTCCTCTCCTCTTTCGATCCAGAGTACAAGGACTCCGCCGGCAACGGTGTACAGTTGTCGCCCCCGTTGTGTTCTGTTCTGAACACGATATGGCTCTTGGTACCCAGCTGTGTAGCACACAGCGTCCCATCCCGCCCATTACCTGCGTGTGAACAAAGGCTGGCCACCTAATTTTAGACGAGTCTTCGCAACGCGATTAATTCCGAGGAATGCAATTTCACAACCGCCCCACCAGTCAGAACAATGGCGTCGGCTCTTACAATCTGGACCGTTCCGTCCCCCCCCCCTCCCCCCTCTCTCTCTCTCTCTCTCTCTCTCTCTCTCTCTCTCTCTCTCTCTCTCCACCCCACCAGCACCTCCACCCTGAAAGTCCCGGGACAACTTCCAAGTTGCACACGAGACAATGACGCAGGTGGCAATAAAAACTAACCTCTCAGACGGCACGGGGGACATTCCTCTGTCTGCTGAGACAGCCGCCGACTGCACTTTTGGAACACGTTTGATTACCAGCTACAGACTTATTCATCAACATCTACTTCACATTCAAGTGCCAGAGGATTCAGCCAACAACGTGCACAATAATTCTCTATTATTCCGATCTCGTACAGCGCGCGGAAAGAACGAACACCTATGTCTTTCCGAACCAGCTCTGATTTCCCTTATTTTATGGTGGTGGTCGTTTCTCCCTATGTAGGTCGGTGTGAACAAAATATTTTCGCATTCGGAGGAGAAAATTGGTGATTCGAATTTCGTGATAAGATTCCGTCGCAACGAAAAAACGCCTTTGTTTTAATGATGTCCACCCCAAATCCTGTATCATTTCTGTGACACTCTCTCCCATATTTCGCGATAATACGAAAAGTGCTGCCCTTCTTTGAACTTTTTCGGCGTACTCAGTCAGTCCTATCTGGTAAGGATAACACACCGCGCAGCAGTATTGTATAAGAGGTCGGACAAACGTAGTGTAGGCAGTCTCTTTAATACATCTGTTGCATCTTCTACGTGTAACGTCAATAAATCGCAATCTTTGGTTTTCTTTGCGCAGAAAATTACCAACGCGATCGTTCCCATTTAAGTCATTCGTAATTGTAATTCCTAGGTATTTAGTTGAATTTACTGCTTTTAGATTTGACTGATTTATCGTGTATCGATGTTCTGCAGCTAAAACACCTACTTGGCCATCATCATTTGTTGCAGGTCGTGGTTGACGCATCACATGTGGCTGAACACTTCCTGTTTCCTTACATAACGTAACTATCCGGCGAACGGTCCGGACACTTGGATGTCGTCGTCCAGGATACCGAGCAGCATACACAGCACACGCCCGTCGGGCATTTTGATCACAATAGTCGTACATCAACACGATATCGACCTTTTATGCAATTGGTAAACGGTCCATTTTAACACGGGTAATGCATCACGAAGCAAATACCGTCCGCACTGGCGGAATGTTACGTGATACCACGTAGTTATACGTTTGTATTACAGCGCCATCTATCACAAAGCGAAAAAAGTGGACCAACTAAAACATTCATATTTCTTTACGTACTACCCGAATATGTAATAAAAAATGGGGGTTCCTATTTTTAAAAAAACGCTGTTGATATCCGTTTGACATATGGCAGCGTCATCTAGCGGGCCAACCATAGCGCCATCTTGTTTCCCCTTTCAAGCTAGACAAGTTTAGATTTTTGTAGTTTTTTCGTTTGACGCTTATTTCGTGAGATATTTGGCGCGGTCACGATCAATGGACCAACCTGTACATGAGGAGCGGTCAGTAACTAATGCAACATCTTTTTTTCTCCGTCAATTTCGGTTGAAGAAATGCGGAATCTCGTATTGTATGTGGCGTCTTCTTTCAGACATCCAGAATATTCCCGCTCCAGCCGCAGTAGTTCCGATTGGTAGAGAGGCACTATACGCAGCCTTCAAAATGGCGTCTGTAATGCAGGTATGTTCCAAGCAGACAGCTGTCATCGAGTCTCTTTTGGCGGAAAACCGGAGCATCGCAGATATTCGTAGGCGCTTAGAGAGTGTGTACGGAGACCTGGCACCGAACAAAAGCTCGGCGATTCGTTGGGCGAGGCCCCTGTCGTCAGTGCAACAGGTGGCACGAAGCTGTCGCATCTCCCTTGTGCCCGCCGGCCGGCAGTGTTGGAACGTGCGGGCAGTCTCGTTCGAGCTGATCGACGGACCAATAGTCAAAAACCCCGCTGCACAACTGGACGTCTCTCTCTGCAGACAGGGGATCTCAAGTCGATTCCGTATTTCTAGATTTCCGGAAAGCTTTTGACACCGATCCTCACAAGCGACTTCTAATCAAGCTGCGGGCCTACGGGGTATCGTCTCAGTTGTGCGACTGGATTCGTGATTTCCTGTCAGGAAGGTCGCAGTTCGTAGTAATAGACGGCAAATCGTCGAGTAAAATTGAAGTGATATGAGGTGTTCCCCAGGGAAGCGTCCTGGGACCTCTGCTGTTCCTGATCTATGTAAATGACCTGGGTGACAATCTGAGCAGTTCTCTCAGGTTGTTTGCAGATGATGCTGTAATTTTACCGTCTAGTAAGGTCATCCGAAGACCAGTATCAGTTGCAAAGCGATTTAGAAAAGATTGCTGTACGGTGTGGCAGGTGGCAGTCGGCGCTAAATAACGAAAAGTGTGAGGTGATACACACGAGTTCCAAAAGAAATCCGTTGCAATTCGATTGCTCGATAAATAGTACAATTCTCGAGGCTGTCAATTCAACTAAGTACCTGGGTGTTAAAATTACGAACAACTTCAGTTGGAAAGACCACACAGATAATATTGTGGGGAAGGCGAGCCAAAGGTTGCGTTTCATTGGCAGGACACTTAGAAGATGCAACAAGTCCACTAAAGAGACAGCTTACACTACACTCGTTCGCCCTCTGTTAGAATATTGCTGCGCGGTGTGGGATCCTTACCGGGTGGGATTGACGGAGGACATCGAAAGGGTGCAAAAAAGGGCAGCTCGTTTTGTATTATCACGTAACAGGGGAGAGAGTGTGGCAGATATGATACGCGTGTTGGGATGGAAGTCATTAAAGCAAAGACGTTTTTCGTCGCGGCGAGATCTATTTACGAAATTTCAGTCACCAACTTTCTCTTCCGAATGCGAAAATATTTTGTTGAGGAATGATCATCAAAATAAAATAAGAGAAATCAGAGCTCGAACAGAAAGGTTTAGGTGTTCGTTTTTCCCACGCACTGTTCGGGAGTGGAATGGTAGAGAGATTGTATGATTGTGGTTCGATGAACCCTCTGCCAAGCACTTAAATGTGAATTGCAGAGTAATCATGTAGATGTAGATGCAGAGCTGACAAACTCGTCCACCAGTTGGGGTACTCAAATGGTGGGTGGTCACTGGGTTCCCAGCCGCCCAATACAAAACAATAAAGAGCGCCCGAGCACTGGTGGTGCGGAAGTATTCGCGCGTTATTGATGTTGATGGTGACAACCTCGTATCCGACATCGTCACAACCTGTAAACAAAACTGGAATCCACGCCACACGACCACGTCTCTGAAGACAAAGTTCAAAGCGGCACGCTAACCTGGTAAGGTCATGGCGACTGTCTTCTGGACGGTGTCTGATGTCCTCTGTCAGGGGGCAACCATCAACTCTGCCGTGTATTGTGCTACCCTCAGGAAATTGAAGAAACGACTTCACTGTTTTCGCTGGCACGAAAATGCAAACGATTGTCTCCTTCTCCGTCACAAGACAAGGCCTAACAGAAGCTCCGCATCCCAGAGGACTTCATAAAACCACATTGGACTTTTTTTTTTCTCATCCACCCTAACAGGTGTAGAAGTCTGAAACCGAATGTTAACACACAGTAACCCAAGATACACACATCGTTTCAAACCCGTAAAGATATCCAGTTATGCGCCTACGAACTGCAATTAGTGGACAGCATCGGTTTTCCGTTATCATTTGAAGAAAACTGCTGCAGAATCGCATCGAAAGCTTGTCGAAGCTTCCGCCAAACGTGCTGTTGGGAAAACACAGTGTTCGGAGTGGGTAAAAAAATTCAAAAGCGGTGATTTTGACGTGAGAAACGACGAGCACCGAGAAACCACCGAAAAAGTTCGAAGACAGCGAATTGCAGGCCTCACTGGATGAAGCTGACGCTCAAGCTCAACAGGAACTCGCGGAACAACTGAATGTGACGCAGAAAGCCGTTTCTCTTCGGTTGAAATCTATTTATTTATTTACTTATTTATTGCCAAATTATAGACCTGTTACCTGATGTTTAAAACAGGTCGTACATCTTAAAATTTTCGTTTTTCATCTTTTACAGTTTTCTTTGCTTTTGTTTTATCTACAACATTTACAAAGAATAGTACTTTTCAAAATAACAATAATTTAAGGTTGAAATATAAATAAAATTTTGTTGTTTTTTAAGAAGAATATAAAAGGAAGATAGAATAGATGAGAGATTCGTTAGTACCATCACCGAATGATAGATGAGAGATTTGTTAGTACCATCACCGAATGTGACTGACGGTGAATACCTCGGAATGGTTTCTTCGAGCTACGGGAAAGCTGCCGAAAATGGGGAAAATGGGTTCCGAGTGGGCTGAATGAAAGGTAGGTAGCAAATCTAAAGGCCACTTGTGAAATGCTGCCCGCCAGGTACAAACGAAAGTCGTTTCTCCATCGGATAGTGACAGACGATGAAAAATTTATGAATTTTCAGAATCCTAAGGGTGGTAAATCATGGGCGAATCCAAGCAAACCATCGACATCCACTGTAAGATGAAATTGCTTTCGAAAGAAGGCAATGCTCTGTATTTGGTAGAATGGGAAGGGTGTCGTCTATTATGAGCTGCTGAAACCTGGTGAAACCGTTAAGACTGATCGCTACCGACAGCAAATGATCGACTTAAATCGAGCATTACGTGAAAAACGACAGGAATATGGACAAAGGCAACACATCATCATATTGCTCCATGATTACGCCCCACCACACACAGCAAAACGGGTCAGGGAAACGATCGAAGCATTCAGTTGGGAAATACCAGGGCATGCGGCTTGTTCTCCAGCCTTGGCTCCTTCTGATTATCATCTATTTGCATCACTGCGACACACTCTCTTTGGACAACGCCTCGATTCGTATGAAAATGTACGAAAGTGGCTCGTTGGCTGATTCCTTGAAAAGAAGAACTGTGTTTTTGGCATGGCATTCATAGCCTGCCAGAGAGGTGGACCAACGTATAAATAGAACTGGTGATTATTTTGAATAAAATACTGTTCATCAGTTTCAAACAAGAGACATGTAAGTTTTTGTAACCAAATCCGGGTTTCATGTTTCTACACCTGGTACAGCCCATATAATGCAGCTTCCGACTTCCATCTGTTCGGCCCGAGGAAAGATGCACTCTGCGGGAAGCAGTTCCTCGATTATTGGGGGTGGGGGGGGGGGGTGGGGGAGGGGAAAGCAGCAAGACGTTGCTTTCGATGTCTACCAGTAGAGGAGTACAATGCTAGCATACACGGTCGTTTTAGTCAGGCCGTTGGACTGAACGAAGTTGAAAATTAGATTTCTGTAGCAAAAAGAGGGGGGGAATAGTATGACGTAGTGGAATCGTGAATGAAACCACCGTGTTTACATTTAAAAAAAACGGTTGTGTTATTTATTGAACTGCCCTCGTATTACTTCCTCCCACATACGTTTTGCAAATTTGCGACGACACGAAAAATCGGAAAAATTAAAAGCTGCAAGTGAGGGTTTGAGACAGTCTTTGTTCTCACGCGATATACGCAAAGGGACGAAAGGGAATGATTGCAGTACCAGAATAGTACCCTCCACATCATGCAGTAAGCGGCTTTCTGAGTCCTGAGTACGCAGCACTAAGTGGCGACCGTGCCAGGACGCGGCAGCTGGCCGCCATTTTGTGTGCCGGGCAGCTCGGCTGCACAGAGCCGCGTGTCGCTACTTGTCACATCAGAGGCGGCAGCTCAAAAAACCCAGTGCAGAAAGTTTACTGCTGCCTGGCAACAATTCAACCGAGGAGTCAGCCGCTTTGACGGCGCACCAGTTTACGCCGGGCGGTAAACCTCGCGGCCTAATTGAGCGTCACATCAAACAAATTCTGGCCAGCCGTTAATACCGCGCTATTTTGTTTTCCGCAGCTCAAAGCAAGAAGCTGACATGGAAAGTTTATAAAAAGAATACGCTTCCACAAGACAGCACACTTTTAAATTGGAACATCAAGTCTTTCCATGTTCAAATAAAAATTATTTCTAGGGAACTACGCTACATACAGGTAAGTGGCTTGTTGCAAAAGGTTATTTGAGTCACCAAGATTTTATGGATACATTTCTACATATGCTCCGATAGTATCCGATTTCCTCCCCCCCAACCCTATCTTCTGACAGGTGGCTTAATTGAGGAGTTCTGCTGTCACAGTGCAGTTTATGCACGAGAAAGTTCATGTGTGGTTTCTGGTTTCTGTTCAGCAACAGTTGTAATGTGCTTATGGTCGCGATCAGTCATACATGAAGTGCTTCAAGGACGGTATGGAAAGAGTGGACAGACTGGCAGACAGGGAGGTGAGATGGGAATCTGGACTTGGGAGGGAGGTGTGGCAGGGTAGTTTGTGCAGCCATACAATGCCACAGTGCCAGGGTGGCATAGTGGGTCAGTGCATCTGCCCAGTGAGCACAAGACTGCGGTTCGATTCCCGGCCTCAGTACAAATTTTCATTTCTCACATACATTTCCATATATATGCCACAAACGTTTGAGACTTGAAAATGTCTCGGAAACCACATAGTTTCATTTGATTAAGGGCAAAAAGCGAATGTGTGGTGTGGCTCAATGAAAAACGGAATTACTGATAATTCATTTTCACTGAACCTACCATTAAGACAACAGTTTACATGGACACGGTAAGAGTCTTACGTTGCACCTGGATTACAGGAATTTCAATCATGGATAGTGTTTCAAGAAGATTGCGCATCACCACCCAGGTAATTGTTTTTTTCGCCAGTTCTCGCATGAAACCTTTTTTTTTGTGGTTTTAGGGCGCACAACTTCAATGGTCATTAGCGCCCAGACTACGTTAAGAATGCACCGCGAGGCACAAGTTTAAAACAACAACTAAAAGGGAAAGCACGATAAAAGACAGACTGACAGGCATAGGATTAAAAAACAGCATAATCAAATGTCCTTAGAGAGGTTTGTCAAATTGATAAAACGAAGAACACGAGTAGCTGCTCGTGGGTCATCCGCTAAAATGGCATCTAGAGTACAAGGCAAGCCAAGATCAAGACGCAGTGTGTTAAAATCCGGACAGGACGTTAAAATGTGGCGGACCGTCAGCAATTGCCCACATGGGCAGAACGGCGCCGGCGCAGCCGTCAGCAGATGGCGATGGCCGAACCGGCAGTGTCCAATGCGTATCCGGGCCAAAACGACCTCCTCCCGCCGAGAAGGGCGTGAGGAGGACGTCCAAGCCGCGGGAAGAGGTTTCAAGGCCCGAAGCTTGTTGTCCGTAAGTGCAGCCCAATCGGCACGCCACAGCGACACAATGCGCCGACAAATTACCCTGCTAAAATCCGACGAAGGGACACAACGAGAAGCTGTCCGAGGCTGGAGGACCGCAGCCTTGGCCGCGGCATCTGCAGCTTCGTTCCCAGGGATACCGACATGGCCAGGGACCCACATAAAGCTAACCGGAGAACCGACGTCCACCAGCTGCCGAAGAGAGCGTTGGATCCGGTGCACGAAAGGGTGAACCGGGTACGGATCACCAAGGCTCTGGATGGCGCTCAGGGAATCGGAGCAGATGACATAAGCAGAATGTCGGTGGCGGCAGATGTAAAGAACAGCCTGGTAGAGGGCAAAGAGCTCAGCTGTGAAGACCGAACAATGGCCATGGAGCTGGTATTTGAAACTTTGTGCCCCGACAATGAAGGAACACCCGACCCCGTCATTGGACTTTGAGCCATCTGTATAAATGAAAGTCATATTAATGAACTTCGAACGAAGTTCGACAAAACGGGAGTGGTAGACCGAACCGGGGGTAACCTCCTTTGGGAGCGAGCTGAGGTCAAGGTGGACGCGAACCTGAGCCTGGAGCCAAGGTGGCGTGTGGCTCTCGCCCACTCGAAAGGTTGCAGGGAGTGAAAAATAAAGGTGTTGAAGGAGGCGACGAAAGCGAACTCCAGGGGGTAGCAGGGCAGAGACATACAACCCGTATTGTCGGTCGAGAGAGTCGTCAAAAAAGGAACGGTAAAACGGGTGGTCGGGCATTGACAGTAGCCGTCGCATGAAACCTGTCCACAAGTACAGATTGGTACAGACGGTCCAACAGCGTGGCCACCACCTTCACCAGCCTGACTTTTTTTTTGT
Organism: Schistocerca piceifrons; assembly: GCF_021461385.2. Taxonomy (NCBI): domain Eukaryota; kingdom Metazoa; phylum Arthropoda; class Insecta; order Orthoptera; family Acrididae; genus Schistocerca; species Schistocerca piceifrons. The sequence continues at coordinate 6,194,993 of NC_060148.1, forward strand.
GGGGAGAAAAGGATGAAGGGTTGAGTTCACCAGTTCCCGATGTTCCAACTCTTACATCACGAGTACGAGATGCTGCAGTGGTGACGACGGAAGGGATGCTGGCAAACTGAGCATTGCCTAGACGTTCTACATGTAACAAACTGTGAACACGTCAACTTTATCCACAAAAAGCTTTACAAGTCAAGCTAACATTTGCAACAAACCACAAAGTTGTGTCCAGCATACTTCCCTAGAAATAACTTCTTGTAATCTGTGAAAGACTTAATGATCAGCCTGAAAATAAGATGCAACCGGCAATACAGTGCCCAGCGAGTTGTATTAGTGATTTTTGTGTCCCATTCCACATGGTTAATGAACAATGAAGGAAAGAAACGTCGTACTTCGTCCCATACACTTAAGTAAGTACCTCGATCTCATTCTCATGGTCTCTAGAGGCAGCAGATTCATACCCATCTACTACGAATACATGTTTTCGAAACTTACCCAATGTGGTTCATCGAGGAAGGTGAATTTCCAAAGTGTCCAATTTACAAGGGCTATTCGGAAAGTATGGAACGATCGGTGGCGAAATGGAAACCACAGAGAAAATCTGATGGAGTTTTACACACCTGTGTTGGGTAGTGTCTCTAGCATTTCCGTCGATCGCGTTACGTCATTCTTTTTAGTTCTGAGCACACATGGAGCACGTAAAGGTACCTAGAGCAACAGTGTCTCCCGCCAAGTACGAGGGCCTGGTGAGAAATTTCGCCTGAAGCTACGCAGCCAACATTACATAACTGTTGTGCGTTTTCTTCTTCAAGACAATTTGGTTGGGTTGGTTGGTTTGGGGAAGGAGACCAGACTGCGAGGTCATCGGTCTCGTCGGATTAGGGAGGGACGGGGAAGGAAGTCGGTTGTGCCCTTTCACAGGAACCATCCCGGCATTTGCCTGAAGCGATTTAGGGAAATCACGGAAAACCTATATCAGGATGGCCGGACGCGGGATTGAACCGTCGTCTTCCCAAATGCGAGTCCAGTTCGAGTGTCTAACCACTGAGCCGGATTCTGCAGGGGCAATGAAGATCCTCCTGCATCGTTTCCAATTCGAAATGTTTGATTACCCACAATACAGCCCGTATGTCTCCCACTGAGTTTCATCTCTGCTCACACGAACCGCTGGCTATGAAGACAACATTTTGGCACAGACAACGAGCTGTAGGCCAGTGTAGAGAATTGGCGGAAAGCACTGGGGGCTGCCTCCTATAACGAGGGTATTGGGAAGTCGGTACAACGCTACGACAAACTCTAAGTCGGATCAGCGACTATGGACTGTACATTATTCGGCGTTGAAGAAAAAGTATCAACAGTCTTGTAAACAGGCATCCCGGTTCTTCTTCGATATACTCTCCTCCTGTAAGGCACGGCTGGGTGCCTCGTGCGGCTGCCTCGAGTGGAATGAGCGTGCTGCTGCCTGCATAGCGGATGTACGTCACTGATAAGGTGGGCGCGGCAGGAAGTAGCCCGCTGAGAAACAGCAATGGCGGCCCGGAAGTCTATTTTTCCAGCCCTAGCGGCGGCCGAGCGAAACTCCTTCAAGGTCACCCGCCAATATGGCGGTGCACACAGCCAGTTGGAAGTTGTAGCTAACTGTTGCAAATAAAACAGTTTTGATTTTAAATTCGGTTTCCATTTCGCGACCTACCGTTCCTTACTTTCCGAATAGCCCTCGCAAAATGCCAAAGCACCTGTGTTACACTTTGGTATGCGATATACCTAACAGCACATCATTCAGTTTGTTTGGTATCTCGTGTCACGCCCAACCAATAAAAGGTGACTGACAGTTGTGGAGATGAGTACGGGCAAACTGATGTGAAAGCTGGGCACCTCACCATCGAGACGAACCAAGGGACTACCAACACTGTCTCCTCAACGACTGTTCAGCAAATGTAGGTGCATGTGGGCCTCTGTAGCACGCACCCGTATTGACTGCTGATCATTGGTGACGAAGACTGAATTTGCACGCCACTACCGCATTGAGTGCGGAGAGGTGGTGTTTCCACATGAATCACGTTTTATGCTCCACTGGACAGATGCGTGAAATGTCTGAAAGCAAATAAGCTGCAACCAGGAAGGAGCATTACGGTCTGGGGAATGTCTTCGTGGCATTCCCTGGGTCATTTCATCATTCTGGAAGCTACAATGTGTCAACACACACATGTCTATCCTTGGGGACCACGTCCACCCATACATGCAATTTGCTGTTGCTTAGCGAGATGGCAGCTACCAGCAGAGCAACGCAACATGCTACACACCTCGCAATGTGCATGTGTGGTTCAAAGAGCACCAGGATGAGTTTACCATACTCCCCTGGCCACGAACGACCCCCCCCCCCCCCCGTTCCTGGGATCAAAACCCAATCGAGAATCTATGGGACCACTTTCATTGGACTGTTTGCACTATTCAACATCAACTTTGAAATCCAGCACAGCTGGCCCCAACAATGCAGACCTTGTCAGTATCTTCCATTTGACACTTCCCACTTGTCTGCAGCACAATAGGTCGTTATACAGGCTTCTAACAAGTTGATACATTAATGTGACTGCACCTTGTACAACGACTGTCACTTATGCACGACGGGGAATCGCTCCGTTTTCTACAAATCGTGAGACAATAACTGGAACCGCAATGTTTGGTGTGTGATGGACTGGTTGTTGAAATCAGGTAGCAGGTTCACCGGACCGCAATGCGTTGGTTGGCTGGGGGAGGGGACCAAACGGCGATGTCATCCGTCCAGTCGGATTAAGGAAGTATGGGGAAGGAAATTGGCAGTGCCCTTTCAAAGGAACCATCCCGGCATTTGCCCGAAGAGATTTACGGAAATCACGGAAAGCCTAAATCAGGATGGCAAGACACGGGTTTGCACCGTCGACGTCCTGAATGCGATTCGAGTGCGCTAACCACTGCACCATCTCACTCAATGTGTTGGATTTCTGTCCATGGGGGCATTTGAAGGCATTGGTGTATGACCGACCCACCAATAATGTACATACGTTATAGGAGCATATGGAACATAGTCAAGCATGTTCAATGCAAAGAAGAGCTAAGGATTGTTGCAACCCTAGTTCACTCAGGTACGAGCAGCCTTAGCGGATAGCCATCTTAATTTATTAATGTCTTATATACCTATTATGTTTTAGAAAAGTTAGTTTAATTCTGAAGACGACGCTCATAGTAGCGTCGAAACATGGTCAATTATGACTTAATATTTGTGACCGAGGTCTTATTTGTTTTAATATCAGCTAAGGGATGCGTCAGGATCCTAGGTAACCACATGCACCACTGCTAACAGTGTCTACTTCTACACTACAGGCATGTGCAATGATCCACACATTGGTCCATGTCTCAGCAGGTATTGGTTTCCGGTCATACACTGTAGGAACTTTTCTTCTGATTTTGACCAATACTACCCACCTGCACAAATCTGTAAATGTTTTTTCACCAACTGCGACATAGTCGCGAATATAAACAATCTACATCTACATCTACATCCATACTCCGCAAGCCACCCGACGGTGTGTGGCGGAGGGTACCTTGAGTACCTCTATCGGCTCTCCCTTCTATTCCAGTCTCGTATAGTTTGTGGAAAGAAGGATTGTCGGTATGCCTCTGTGTGGGCTCTAATCTCTCTGATTTTATCCTCGTGGTCTCTCTCTTCGCGAGATATACGTAGGAGGGAGCAATATACTGCTTGACTCCTCGGTGAAGGTATGTTCTCGAAACTTCAACAAAAGCCCGTACCGAGCTACTGAGCGTCTCTCCTGCTGAGTCTTTCACTGGAGTTTATGTATCATCTCCGTAACGCTTTCGCGATTACTAAATGATCCTGTAACGAAGCGCGCTGCTCTCCGTTGGATCTTCTCTATCTCTTCTATCGACCCTATCTGGTACGGATCCCACACTGCTGAGCAATATTCAAGCAGTGGGCGAACAAGTGTACTGTAAACTACTTCCTTTGTTTTCGGATTGCATTTCCTTAGGATTCTTCCAATGAATCTGTCTGGCATCTGCTTTACCGACGATCGACTTTATATGATTATTCCATTTTAAATCACTCCTAATGCCTACTCCCAGATAATTTATGGAATTACGTGCTTCCAGTTGCTGACCTGCTATACTGTAACTAAATGATAAGGGATCTTTCTTTCTATGTATTCCCAGCACGTTACACTTGTCTACACTGAGATTCAATTGCCATTCCTTGCACCATGCGTCAATTCGCTGCAGATCCTCCTGCATTTCAGTACCATTTTCCATTGTTACCACCTCTCGATACACCACAGCATCATCCGCAAAAAGCCTCAGTGAACTTCCGGTGTTATCCACAACGTCATTTATGTATATTGTGAATAGCAACGGTCCTACGACACTCCCCTGCGGCACACCTGAAATCACTCTTACTTCGGAAGACTTCTCTCCATTGAGAATGACATGCTGCGTTCTGTTACCTAGGAACTCTTCAATCCAATCACACAATTGGTCTGATAATCCATAAGCTCTTACTTTGTTCATTAAACGACTGTGGGGAACTGTATCAAACGCCTTGCGGAAGTCAAGAAACAAGGCATCTACCTGGGAACCCGTGTCTATGGACCTCTGAGTCTCGTGGACGAATAGCGCGAGCTGGGTTTCACACGATCGTCTCTTTCGAAACCCATGCTGATTCCTACACAGTAGATTTATAATCTCCAGAAAAGTCACTATACTCGAACATAATACGTGTTCCAAAATTCTACAACTGATCGACAATGGTCCAATACTGTCAAATGTTTTTTACTCCAGTCCTTGATCACACAACCAGTGACCGGTTCCAGTCGTGACCATCCTCTGTTCTACACCATGTCAGATTAGGACATGGTGTACAGCAGATGTGAAGATGGTCATTATTTACTGAAACTGGTCATCGTCAAAGGAATTGATATTGTGATCAAAGACTGGAATAAGAAAAATTTAAATCTTTTTTTAAACACCACGTGTCTCGTGGAACATGCAATGAAGACAAAACCACAGAGGTTCGAGTTGACACGGGCACCTACCAACATCTGTTCTACGCACACACCATTCACGACTGGAAAAGGACACAGAGGTGGTGGTGGTGGTGGTAGTGGTGCGAGGGAGTAAGGGTCGTGGCGGGAAGTATCCTCCGCCACTCACCGCAACGCGGCATGTGCAGTGTGGATCACGATGTACACGTCGCGATATTGGGTAGTTTTGGTCATAAAATCTAGACTAGAAATGAAGATGACTACGTGAGACGGACGTGAACACAGGCCGTACCTGTAGTCTGGTTATCTTAAACGCTGTCTCCACGCGACGACGGGACAGCAGCACCTGCGCTCGGGGAACCCCCGATTCCCGTCTCGGGGAATCACTCGAGTTCCGGGAAAGTACCGGCTTCACTCACTCGGCGGGAGCTGACCAGACACCATACGCACTTCTTGCGACCCCTGCCCTGAAGCATTTGCGCTACAAACTGCAGCCACAGGATCGGCATTCCTCGATGTAGCCTGCCAGTGACGTCACAGGATGACGATCGCCTGCACATCGACGACGCAGGCGAAGCCTCTCCTGGAGTTCTCTCCAGACACGCGGACACGCACTCTCAGGACAAACCTCATCTTTGGACGGTTCTGGAGGTGTGAAGAATGCGTAGAAAGAATTAACCAATGGATCGAGAACGCGTAAACAGAGTAATACTAGGATTTAACGGCCCTCCGGTGACTTGGCTATCAACAAAAACATACAACCGGAAGGCCAGCGACCAAATTTCGGAGGTTATTCAGAGATATCTCGGTATAATACGGGCGCGATACAGAGTAATTGCATTGGTTTTGATTTCTTATTCCCATTTATTCCTAAATATCCGGGAAGAGCTTGACACCTGTTGAGTAAGACAGCTCTGTGAGTTGTCCTGTAGCGCCATTGGTCATCAGAGACAAGGATATCATCAGGAATGCCCCGGGAAAATGTGATAGGACCGCTCATTTTGTCTATATACGAGACGTGTTTTTAAAGTAAGTACCGCTTTGAAATTAAAAACAGACGTGCTAAGATATCTCAACAATTTCATTTTTACATGAAAGCTTGTACTTTAATCTACGTACTGACGCCATTACAGTCTGACTCTTCCTTGTTTACGTTGTGTACTGAGTGTTTAAGATGACTCCGATAGTCGTTAGTCCCGCCGACTGTGAAGTACGGGCTGTTACAAGATTTCTTAGTGCTAAAGGCCTAAAAGCGATCGACATTTATAGTGACATCTGTGCAGTTTACGGAGAAAACATTACGAGTGACGGAATGGTAAGAAGATGGGTGAGAGCATTTAAAGATGGCCGCACAAATGTGCATGATGAACAACGGAGTGGGCGTCCTTCGGTCATTTATGAAAATTTGATGCAGGAAGTGGACAGCAAGGTGAGAGAAAACAGTGGGTTTACGATTTCCTCCTTGCGGGATGACTTTCATAATGTTTCTCGTACCGTTTTGGTTCAAATGGCTCTGAGCACTATGGGCCTTAACGTGAGGTCATCAGTCCCCTAGAACTCAGAACTACTTAAACCTAACTAACATAAGGACATCACACACATCCATGCCCCAGGCAGGATTCGAACCTGCGACCGTAGCGGTCGCACGTAGTGTTTTGTATAGCATAGTGACCGAGGACATGAATTACCAAAAATTGTGCACACGTTGGCTAGCGAAAATGTTGACGGACGTGCAGAAAAACCAAACGTTTAGACAATGCGTTGACTTTCCTTGAGCGGTACTACAACGACGGTGACGATTTCTTAAGCCAAACTGTCACGGGCGACGAAACATGGGTGGCCTACGTCACACCAGAATCAAAGCAACAGTCCATGGAAGTTGAGCAAGGGCACCGTTTTGCTGCAAGACAATGCCCGTCCGCATGTGGCGAATCAGACCAAAGATCTCATAACGTCTTTTCGATGGGAAACTCTAGATCATCCTCCGTACAGCCGCCACCTTGCGCCCAGTGACTGCCATCTGTTCCTGCTCTTGAAGGAACACCTGGGCGGTCAGCGTCTTCGAGACGAGGACGAAGTCAAAACAGTGGTGATGCAGTGGTCAACAAGTCAGGCGGCAGAATTCTATGAGGAGGGTATTCAATAACTGGTGCAACATTATGACAAGTGCCTCAGTATTGACGGAAATTATGTAGAAAAGTAGATTAATGTCCAGGCTTTCGTGTAAAAACGAAATTATTAGGGGGGTCTTAACACGTGTTTTTTTTTTAATTTCAAAACGGTACATACTTAAAAAAACACGCCTCGTACATAAATGGTCTGTTGCACACGGTGAGCAACAATCTATGTCTGATTCCCTACTACGCTGAGTGTCTCTAGCGTGATACAGCACGAGTTGGAAGCAATTTATATTTGGTGTAATTACCAGCAGCTTGGTCCCACCATCGGAAAACTTAATGAAAATGAGTCGGTAAAAGACTCTTGCAACGTTCGAATACTGTTTTATTCGCGCTGTGTTTGACGTGGTCACCTCGATTACGTATCTAGGAATAACGCTTCAGACGCTGAACGGAACGAGCATTTAAGGAGTGTGGTAGACAAAGCGAATGGTCCAATTCGGTTTACAGCGAGAATTATAGGAAAGTGTAGGTCACCAGTAAAGGAGACCGCCTATGGAACACTAGTGCGACCCATTCTTGACTGCTGTTCGAGTGTTTGGGATGCGCACCAGATCGGATTAAAGGAAGAGGCGTGTTGGCAGATTTGTCGCCGCTAGGTTCTATCAACACTCGCGTATTACGGAAATGCTCCACAAAAATCAAACGGGAATCCCTGGAGGGAAGAGTAGGCCACAGCTGAGATACACATTAAATGTATTCGCGATTGCGAATATGAGCAATCGTCATCTGTAGAATGGATTGACGACAGTGAAAATTTGTGCCGTACCGGATTCGAACCCCGATTTCCAGATGTCGTCAACCGAGTGTCTCCAACATCCATTCGCACATCCATTATGTGTATTCCCATACAGGTAATATTCGCCTGCCCGGTGTCGGAGGATACATACGACGGTGCAGTGCCTGTTTCATTCCGAATTACAACGCAGTGTTTCTCTGAGCATGCATACACACGTGGATGACGACATATGGAAATTCGGGACTGTGCCTGAAGGCAAGGGGGCCGTTCGCAGTAAGCGGGGGATCCGTCTTCCATTCCATTCGACACCTCATGGTTTTCCATACACGCAACTGTGAATACATTTAATATATTTCGTAACCCCTGTTATCCCCGCAGCGCCTCTTCAAAGAACTTCCAACCTAAACCGGAGCAATACATGCAGTACAATATACACTACTGGCCATTAAAATTGCTACACCAAGAAGAGATGCAGATGATAAATGGGTATTCATTGGACAAATATATTATACTAGAACCGACATGTGATTAAGTTTACACGCAATTCGGGTGCATAGCTCCTGATAAATCAGTACCCAGAACAACCACCTCTGGCCGTAATAACGGCCTTTACGCCTGGGCATTGAGTCAAACAGAGATCGGATGGCGTGTACAGGTACAGCTGCCCGTGCAGCTTCAACACGATACCACAGTTCATCGAGAGTAGTGACTGGCGTATTGTGACGAGCCAGTTGCTCGGCCACCATTGACCAGCCGTTTTAAATTGGTGAGCAATCTGGAGAAAGTGCTGGCCAGGGCAGCAGTCGAACATTTTCTGTATCCAGAAAGGCCCGTACAGGACATGCAACGTGCGGTCGTGCATTATCCTGCTGAAATGTAGGGTTTCGCAGGGATCGAATGAAGGGTAGAGCCACGGGTCGTAACACATCTGAAATGTAACGTCCACTGTTCAAAGTGCCGTCAATGCGAACAAGGGGTGACCGAGACGTGTAACCAATGGCACCCCATACCATCACGCCGGGTGTTACGCCAGTATGGCGATGACGAATACACGCTTCCAGTGTGCGTTCTCCGCGAAGTCGCCAAACACGGATGCGACCATCGTGATGCTGTAAACAAAACCTGGATTCGTCCGAAAAAAATTACGTTTTGCCATTCGTGCACCCAGGTTCGTCGTCGAGTACACCATCGCAGGCGCTCCTGTCTGTCATGCAGCGTCAAGGGTAACCGCAGCCACGGTCTCCGAGCTGATAGTCCATGCTGCTGCAAACGTCGTCGAACTGTTCGTGCAGATGGTTGTCGTCTTGCAAACGTCCCCATCTGTTGACTAGGGGATCGAGACGTGGCTGCACGATCCGTTACAGCCGTGCGGATAAGATGCCTGTCATCTCGACTGCTAGTGATACGAGGCCGTCGGGATCCAGCACGGCGTTCCGTATTACCCTCCTGAACCCACCGATTCCATATTCTGCTAACAGTCATCGGATCTCGACCAACGCGAGCAGCAATGTCGCGATACGATAAACCGCAATCGCGATAGGCTACAATGCGACCTATATCAAAGTCGGAAACGTGATGGTACGCATTTCTCCTCCTTACACGGGGCATCACAACAATGTTTCACCAGGCAACGCCCGTCAACTGCTGTTTGTGTATGAGAAATCGGTTGGAAACTTTCCTCGTGTCAGCACGTTGTAGGTGTCGCCACCGGCGCCGACCTTGTGTGAATGCTCTGAAAAGCTAATCAATTGCATATCACAGCATCTTCTTCCTGTCGGTTAAATTTCGCGTCTGTAGCACGTCATCTTCGTGGTGTAGCAATTTTAATGGCCAGTAGTGTATTGTACTCCCACCGACGTACATTTCGCGTAAGGACCCTGAAGGCAACATATGTACAGAGAGTCACCTATGTATTTCACACAGCACCAAACTCAAAAGTAGCAGTGCATGTGTGCCGAATGTAGGACCAGTCTCTTCACAATCGAATAACATCGCTACTGAACAAGCAGTAAGAGAGACTGAAGAGATAATATTATTTAAAGACGAGGGAGAAGAGATCACATCCTCGAGTTATGATGATATTTAATTGTCAGAGACAGCTAAAGGCTTGGCGGAGTACATCAACAGAACATAGTGTTTCGAAAAGTTGAAAGAACAATATCGACCGTAGTGAAACAAAGGTAATGAGAAAATCGAAAATAGCGAAACAATAGTGGGCACCTAATTAAACCATGCGATTCTGAGAGAATTACATTTGGAAACGAGACAGTATAATTGGAGAATGGTCTTTGCTGTCTGGGCAGAAAAATAACTGATGACAACCGATGCAGGGAGGAAAAATGCAAGTGTCAGTAGAAAAAAAATACGAAAATAATAGTAAAAAAAGTAAAACCTTTCTAGGGAAGGACAAAATGTTAACATCTGACTTAAGCCTTTTTCAGAAGTGGAACGTAGACGACAATGGGTTCAGTCAAGAGGACGACCTCCGCGACATTTGCCCGGAGCGATTTAGAGAAATTACCGAAAAAAAAATCCGGAAGGTCGGTCGGACAGCGATTTCAACAATAACACGGAAGGCAGTGACCTTTGGTCGTACTAGGTATGCTCCGCCATGCGCCGTAAGGTGGCTTCCGGAATACGTATGCAGATGCAGATATACGAACCTCTACGGCACTGACAAATACCTGGGCCGGCCGGTGTGGCCGTGCGGTTAAAGGCGCTTCAGTCTGGAACCGTGTGACCGCTACGGTCGCAGGTTCGAATCCTGCCTCGGGCATGGATGTGTGTGATGTCCTTAGGTTGGTTAGGTTTAAGTAGTTCTAAGTTCTAGGCGACTGATGACCTCAGAAGTTAAGTCGCATAGTGCTCAGAGCCATTTTGACAAAAACCTGCAAAACAAGTCAGACGTCCACAGTATGGACTGACAGCGCCTTGACTGGAAGCAAACTTCTTCCACTCACCGACTGACTCAACGCTGCTTCCGACAGCAACGGCCACTTGTATACACTTCGCCCTCGCTCAACCGTGCGTTCAGTATTGTCCGGCTCTGTATCTCGGAATTGCTGTCTTGCACCAGTGTTCGCTGTGCGTTAACAATGATGCACGGCAGAACTATGGACAGGTTTTGGTGGTGGAGAGTTATCCGATACGCACCAAGTCTGTTGGTCTACTGGCAACGGATCACTCCCAGCTGCCAATAAACGATATTGTTGAAACTCGTCGGTTGTGTACAAAGGGGCAAAACAATGGAATAAGTCTTTTTTCTTCGGCCCAGTTTGAGTTTTAAGGGGTAAAACACATCCCGAGGGTTATTCGGAATTTTAGATTTGGAGGGAATATCTGCCAAGCGTGAAAGGGAAGCAGTGGTTGGGAAGGGAGTGAGACAGGGTTGTAGCCTCCACGTTGCTATTCAATCTGTATATTGAGCAAGCAGTGAAGGAAACAAAAGAAAAAATTCGGAGTAGCAGAAGAAATAAAAACTTTGAGGTTCGCCGATGACATTGTAATTCTGAACGAGGTAGCAAATGACCTGGAAGAGCAGTTGAATGGAATGGACAGTGTCTTGAAAGGAGGATATAAATGAACGTCAACAAAAGCAAAACGGGGATAATGGAATGTAGTCGAATTAAATCAGGTGATGCTCAGGGAATTAGATTAGGAAATGAGACACTTAAAGTAGCAAAGGAGTTTTGCTATTTGGGGAGCAAAATAACTGATTATGGTCGAAGTAAAGAGGATATAAAACGTAGACTGGCAATGGAAAGGAAAGACTTTCTGATAAAGAGAAATTTGTTGACACCCAGTATATATTTAAGCGTCAGGAAGTCTTTTCTGAAAGTGTTCGTATGGAGTGTAGCCATAAATGGAAGTGAAACATGGACGACAAATAGTTTAGACAGGAAAAGAGTAGGAGCCTTCGAAAAGTGGTGCTACAGAAGAATGCTGAAGATCAGATGGGTAGATCACGTAACTAATGAGGAAGTACTGAATACAATTAGGGAGAAGGGGAGTTTGTGGCACAACTTGACTAGAAGAAGGGATCGGTTGGTAGGACATGTTCTGAGACATCAGGGAATCACAAATTTAGCATTGGAGGGCAGCGTGGAGGGTAAAAACCGTAGAGGTAGACCAAGAGATGAATACACTAAGCAGATTCAGAAGGAAGTAGGCTGCAGTAGGTACTGGGAGATGAAGAAGCTTGCACAGGATAGAGTAGCATGGAGAGCTGCATCAAACCAGTCTTTGGACTGAATACCACAACAACAACAACAACAACAACATCATTTTCTTCGACACGATTAAAAAATGTTTCGTATGTGAAAGGTGATATGTAATTACCGATCTTGACAACTGTATCATGAACTTTTGTTATAATTTGAAGTTTTGCACAAAGACGAGACCACGATTAATTACTTTTGAAAAATGCAAACTTTTGTCACAGCATTAATTAACGAGGCTTTCCAGTGACATATGCCCGTTTCTAATAAAGCTGGTTTCTGAAGCACCATTTTTAGAAAATAAGCTGTACACAATGCGCTGTCAGAGTATTTTCAACATAAATAATTAAAATACCTAAACATACATTATTAGTCTAGTCATACATTTTGCTTGTATTTGTTTCGTGTTTTAAATTATTATTTACGTCTTACATTCACGCTTCTTTTTGTTTTTACTTTACCAGTTCGCGCAAGTGTATTTTGTTGCTTGAAAAAATAAGCAACTCATTACTACCATGGAAAGTAATTACAATAATGAAAATCTGTAAAGAAATGCTTGGAACACAACATGTTTTTTTACGCCGAGCACATAAAATAACGAAATTTCTTCACGTAATATGCACGACGGAGAAGCAAATATAAACAAAATGCAGCAGGATTTGAAACTGACTACGTTTCAGTGATTGCAGCTTCAGTATATTCTTTCTGAAGTGGAGACTGGTATCATGATCATTCAACAGAACTAGAGCTGAGAATCTTCCCGCAAAATTTCTTCCAACACGGAAACCTGTATGCATCGCACGTCTGTACCTGTGCCGACGAATCCTTTCGGGTCACCAAATGAAGAAACATCTTGTCCTCGGGTGTGATGATAAAAATTTTTTTTTTCTTTTCACTCACCACCCGCCTTTTCATAGTTTTACAAGAAACTAATGGTCAGTTTAGACTGACTTATAATACGAAGCTTTTTTTAAAAAAAAAAAAAAAAAGAAGAAAGTCCCAAATGTCCTTATGACAGCATCGAAGCTTGGTAAACGAACGTGTGATCAGGTCAAAAGACGTTTGAAGGATTTTTTTCTTTCCCAGTGAGGGAGAAAAATCTGTTATCATCACTACACTCTTAAGGCTGTCAATGTGAAAGAACCATATCGCGCCTAAGGACAAGGACACTTCATTTGGTGATCCCAAAGCGCTCGACGGCATGTATAGAGCTTCCGATGTTGTTAGAACTTTCTGGGAAGATTTTCACATCTAGGTCTGTTGAAAGATTATGATGTCAATTTCCGCTTGAAAAACAACGTAATCAAGCTGCAGTTAGCAATTCTCCTCGTCAAGGCTTACCAATAAACCGAAATATGCATGGTAAAAATCAGCACAATTGTATTGCCTCCTCCTTTTCGTGTATTACGTGAAGGTATTCCGTTAATTTCATGTGCATGCCGAAAAACGATGTGTTTTAAGCGTTTCTTTTCAGATTATCATTATTGTACTTATTACCTATCATAATAATCACTTACTTATTACTTTCAATTAACAAAATACACGTATGTGAAGTGATGGACAAAAAAAACATGAATGTAATAAGTAAATTAACAATTTAAAACACAAACCAATATCAACGAAATAAGTAACTTGACTAGTAACGAAAGTGTAAGTATTTTAATTACATATGCTGAAAATAGTCTGACAGAACACTATGTACAGCCAGTTTTCCAAAAAATAGAGCTTGTTTTCCAAAAAATAGAGCTTGTTTTCCAAAAAATAGAGCTTGTTTTCCAAAAAATAGAGCTTGTTTTCCAAAAATAGAGCTTGTTTTCCAAAAATAGAGCTTGTTTTCCAAAAATAGAGCTTGTTTTCCAAAAAATAGAGCTCGTTTTCCAAAAAATAGAGCTTGTTTTCCAAAAAATAGAGCTTGTTTTCCAAAAATAGTATTTCACAAACTACCTTTATTAGACCGGGATGTACGTGACTTGAAAGCTTCTTTAATTAATTTTTGTTACAGAAGTTGTCATTTCTCAAAATAAATCAACTGCGACGGGGTTGTTGTTGTTGTGGTCTTCAGTCCTGAGACTGGTTTGATGCAGCTCTCCATGCTACCCTATCCTGTGCAAGCTTCTTCATCTCCCAGTACCTACTGCAACCTACATCCTTCTGAATCTGCTTAGTGTATTCATCTCTTGGTCTCCCCCTATGATTTTTACCCTCCACGCTGCCCTCAAATACTAAATTGGTGATCCCTTGATGCCTCAGAACATGTCCTACCAACCGATCCCTTCTTCTGGTCAAGTTGTGCCACAAACTTCTCTTCTCCCCAATCCTATTCAATACTTCCTCATTAGTTATGTGATCTACCCATCTAATCTTCAGTATTTCCCAAAATTTCAAATTATTACGAAAGTTGATAGCACAGGTTTCAATAACGTTAATTACATATCAACTTTCACACGAGAAACATTTTTTTTCTCGACACACATGTACACTCATATTAGCTTATTTTGGCTCCTCTTCCAGTGAGAGAATTTTCTCGGAAATCCTGTTATGCCACTTGCCGTGTTCCAGTCGTGAGATGTTTTACTTCACACTTGTTTTTGCAACTGTGTTTTGTGTTTACGCTTCGGTGACGCCATATTACAGGCTATTTCACTATTGTGAAGTCATTTCCACACAAATGTTAAGCACAGCGAGAAATTGTCCGCCCCCGGTAGCTGAATGGTAAGCGTGACGGATTGTCAATGCTCTGGACCCGGGTTCGATTCCCGGTTGGGTCGTGGAATTTTCTCCGCCCAGGGACTGGGTGTTGTGCTATCATCATCATCATCATCATCATCATATCACCCTCATCGACTGCAGGTCGCCAAAGCGACATATTGACAGACTGCCACCCTGCGAACGGTCTGCCTGACTGGGGGCCATACGATTAAA